>NW_027126499.1:0-25307 GCF_037325665.1 Littorina saxatilis | reverse complement strand
AACACGCACGCACATATACGAACGCACGCACGCACGTACGGACACGCACGCACGCACGCACGCACGCGCACACACACACACACACACACACACACACACACACACACACACACACAATTGGCTAGGATTAAAAAAAAGACCGCTATAAATCTTCCCTAACTCCTATGGTAAAAAGTTTGGACACGACGAAGATAGAGCCAGGATGAAGCGACAGCCCGGTTTATGAACTTGTAATCCCTCATATTAGCTCTGACGTGGCTCCCAGCGAGATGTTATTGTTATTACTCTTCATTAAAACCGCGCACACGAAATAACTAGAACAGACGAGAGATTAACTTCTCATAACACAACGTAGAGCGCGATAAGGAATATAAAACTTCCTCTCCGATTTATTAACTTCACTGGTCCACAGAAGTAAATCACCACATTTTACCTTGTGTGTGCGGGTGTGTCTTATCGGCCGAGCTTTCCTTACTACTATTGCCGTTGTGAGTATTGATGGTTTGTATAACGTAGCTCTGTGCCGCTGGTGGGTACACTTGAAATGAATGCAAGAAGAGCAGATAACGACCGTAAAACTGGGTCGCTATCTACGAAATCGGGGTGTTGAAAGTCGCCCCTGATTCGAGAAGCGAGGCTGGTTCAAATCCGCACGGACAACGTGGCACAAACTCGGGCCACGGATCGGTCTTCGTTTCTGTCAGGCTTTGGAGAATTCTCAGAGGCGAAGGCAGACAGAGATCAGTGTGTTTGTGGTACTCAGGGCGTATTTCAGTGTTGGTTTTGCAGAACTAGTACGCTGTGTACGGTAGTGTTCAGCGACGCGGCATTGTTTCTAGAGTGATCCGAGCAGAGTGTTCCGACTGTTGTTGACTATTCGCCAGGGACCCCGTGGTGTTTCGGGAGCCATCAGTCTTTTCATGGAAAGGGTAAGCTGCCTTGTGTCTCTCGCGCGTACGTGTGTGATCGTTTTTTTCTGCAACTGTTTTCGTATACTATATATACGTCAGTTGTTGACTGATCCACGTGGTTGGACGTAGAGTGTAGAAGCTTAAACTTAAACGTTAAAGCTCTGTCTCTGTGTCTCTGACTGTTTCAGTCTCACACACGCAAACAGACAAGCCGTACTGACAGACACAAAGACACGTATTCGTTCTCTCTCTCTCTCTCTCTCTCTCTCTCTCTCTCTCTCTCTCTCTCTCTCTCTCTCTCTCTCTCTCTCTCTCTCTCTCTCTCTCTCTCTCTCTCTCTCTCTCTCTCTCTCTCTCTCTCAGCCTTCCTGATTGTGCGAAGAGGGCTAAGAAACTCTGATATATATATTACTCATGTTTTAGTAGTTGCATTTCCTTGTGTTCGTGCATGTGTCGTCTCATTTTGTGACCGATGTGTCCTTTTTATCTTCCGTCACATTGGCTTCATTGGGTGTTGGTCTGTGTGACACGTTCATAACGTGTGTTCATGGTATTATCCCGAATCAGCAACACCGGAAACACGACCTTTTTATGCCAAAGACACGATTAGACCGTTTACAGATGGTCACTCGCAGCTGGGTTAATTCTGGACATTGACTTGATCTGTTTTGTTGTGTTGTGCTGTGTATTGTTGATTACCGTTACCTCTTGTCAGATTTTGAGACTCAATTGTAGTTTGGCTGATGAAAACAATCATTTAGTCATTTAGATCATCAGAACGGACCGTTTTAAGGGTAGGCACGCGTCGTTTGGTTAATGTGTGACATTGCCACGATGTGTGGCGTTTAAGAAGCTGTTATCTCGTTTTGTGGCTGATTAAAGCAATTGTTATTCTATTTAGATTGTCACCTGGTAATGCAGTTCTTCATAGGTCGGAACACAGCGTCAAGTACACGGCTTACATTGATGTTTTGAAATCTTTTCGTGGTTTCAACTGAACCAACGATGACAGTGGAAAATCCGAATAGTAAGTTAAATCATTCATGATGAATATAAAAATGTTACAAGTTTCGCTTAGCAAAGCAATCTGACTGTTATGTTCTTCGTTGCCTTTATTTTCACTCCTCACTCATTTAGTTGTCTTGAAGCATTCTGATAATTATCGGTCCACGCTCTCGCTCTGTCTCTCTGACAGGATGGATCATTACTACGCAGAGTAAAGGAGCTAAAAACCGAAATCTATCAAAACAAGAATACAAAGTTATCTCCTATATGTTTTTCGCTAATGTTTCTGAAGAAAGACGAAAGTGATTGCAGAATGGCCGATTCTTCCATCTCTCGACGAACAGATTCTCCACGAAGAGACTCAACCATTTCACCAAGCTATTCATTTTTTCCACCCAACTTTGCCTACAACCGTATAATTATGGCTGGACTCGGTCTTTTCGTTGTCACAAAGGACACATCTACTTTTAACCAGTGTCCGCTCCGTAGCCGTTTTGTTATGATCACGTGACAAAGTTGATTATCACGTGACACTTTTGCCATATTTAGAGTTGTTTGCACAATAAATACATCCGCGAAAGATAGCTCGCTTGAAACTGTCTTACATAACAATTCCTATGTACTTTAACAATTACACAACACCATGAAAAATCATTATCGACGATCGCGAATCTGCTTATGTCAACAACACATTACGAACAGCTCTGAACATGTAAAAAACAACAAAACAAAAACAACAATCAATCGATTTCTTCTCCAGAGGGAGAAAACAAAGGCATCATGTCAGGGATAAATGAGACCCGAAGGGAAGGAACTCATTTTACCTGAGTTCAGGATGGTCTTGAAGATGGAGCTTTTGATTTTACCATCTTGCAGTAGTTTCTGTAAACTTTACTTATACCGTATAATCACAGGCTGGAAGTACCCTTCCCAATCATCTCCATCCACACGCAGATTTGAATTCGTTATCTTGATCCAGTGCAATTCATTTTCACCATCTTAAACGTTACAGTAAGCTCTGTATGCTTGTCTCCTGAGTCCTATACCGGAACATCGGACAGCAATTTGACCACATTAGCGAACATGCCGTTTGACACAGACTGTGGTTTGACTGTCCCGAATTACCTTAATGTCGGCTTTGGGTCGTCTGTCTTATCGTGCTTCGCTAACGACTGCTGTTGTCAAATGAATCGGCTTTGTGCTTTCAGTACCTGTATATCACACGTAGCCACAGTGCACCGCTCACTGGCTGGCAGCCTTGAGCATGGCGGCACGCTGATTTAGATGACTTTAGGGTTTACAGACGAAGAGTAAGGTTGGATTTTGGAGTGTTGGAAGCTTAAATGATGTGTGTGTGTGTGTGTGTGTGTGTGTGTGTGTGTGTGTGTGTGTGTGTGTGTGTGTGTGTGTGTCTCTCTGTGTCTCTCTCTCTCTCTCTCTCTCTCTCTCTCTCCTCTCTCTCTCTCTTTCTCTTTCTCGCATTTCAAGTTAAACAAAGCCATTTTCGTGCATAAATTGTATCACGGTAAAGTGCCGATTTACATTTCATCATTATTTAATAAATCTACCAACAGATATGGGTCGGTCAACTTGATCCCACCGATTCCACGAATTGACCTTTATAAGACCAGTCTTGCTTTTTCGGGTACTTCAGTTTGGAATTCACTTCCATCATCCTTTAAACACCTAAAGTCATTAAAAAGTTTTAAAAAATGTGTAAAAAACCACTTAATGTCTGAGTAGTTTAACGCCTTTTGACTTACCAAAATTAGTATTACGTCAAAAATATGCTGTGCATTGTATATTCTGAACATATTTTTGTTACTCTATTGCTACATGTTCGATTGCCACCAGCTTGTATTTATAATTACCTGCATAGTAGGGTGGTTCTGCTCCTACCTGACTGGACGCACTCAGGCTGTTGTGATCCAGAATAAGCACTCCGAGGACACCATATTAAAGTATGGTGTCCCACAAGGATCTGTGTTAGGCCCAGTGTTATTCACTATGTACATGCAGCCGTTAAGCAAAGTCATAAAGCACCACAATGTCCTGTACCACATGTTCGCAGACGACACTCAACTACAAAAATCCGCACACACCAAACAGTTTACAGAGTTAGTGCAGTCAATAGAATCATGCAGCGATTCCATCAAACAGTGGATGACAGTCAACAAGCTCAAGATGAATGATGATAAGACAGAGATCATGCCAGTTGGCAAACAATCAAAGTTAAAGCTTCTTTCAGAAACATCCAGTCTTACCCTTTCTGATACCACAGTCACATTCAGCACCAAAGTAAAAAACCTGGGTGTCCACCTTGACAGTAACCTGTCAATGGACGCCCACATCAACTCACTCTGCAGAACCGCCTTTCTTGAAATGCGGAGGATTAGCCAAATCAGACACCTTCTTTCCCTCGACGCAACCAAGACACTGGTTTCGGCTTTTATTTTGTCGAGACTGGATTACTGCAACTCGCTCCTAGCCGGCCTCCCAGACGCCAAGCTAGACCGCCTACAGCGCATCATGAACAATGCAGCACGTCTTGTGCTGCGCAAGCGCAAGCGCGACCATGTCACCCCTCTCCTCATGACCCTTCACTGGCTACCAATCAAAGCACGCATTACATATAAAATAGCTACCCTGTGTTACCGTAGCCTTCAAGACTCTGCCCCTTCTTACCTGTCTTCGCTCTTAAAGCCACACGTCCCCACACGCAACCTCAGATCCGCTGACGCAGGGCACCTTGTTGTCCCACGCGTCAAACTGAACGCTTTCGGCAAGCGCGCCTTTACCTACACAGCTCCCTCTATTTGGAACTCTCTGCCCATGTCTGTCCGCCTTTCTACCTCTCTCCCTTCCTTCAAGTCCTCTCTAAAAACACACCTCTTCCGGGAATACTTCAACCCCTAGCCTGTGCGAGTGATTCGATGTTGTCCGTGTGTGTGTTTGTGTGTGTGTGCGAGTGAGCGACACGAGTATATGCGAGTAATTGGTTGTGTGCACTGTTCAGTATTTGCCACATTAAGGAGAGGGGTCGCTTGCCATCGTAGCGCGCTGTGGGCCGGCTGGGGGCGGGTTGCTTGCGAGGGCTGTATTTTGTACATTGATTATTTGATACATGTATAATTATTAAATGCGTCTCCAGGAATATGTTTAGTTTAAATCTTGTGTCGATACTATTTAATTCTGCCTCGCTATTAGCCATTGAGTAAAACTGTTTTATCACCATTGCTTTATTGTTGTTAATTCGTCTCCAGAAATATGTTTTGTTTTAATCTTGTGTCGATACTATTTAACTCTGCCTCGTTATTAGCCATTGAGTATAACTGTTTTATCACCATTGTTTTATTGTTGTTCTTTGGCCATTTACGTTGAATGACTTGTTATACATTGACATTGATAGTTTTATTCTTCTTCTTCTTCGTCGTTCGCTAGATAGTTTTATTATAAGAACCTTTTTTTTTTTTAATTCCTATTAACTCGATGTTCTTTAACTATGTTTGTAAATTGTTAGAGGATCTTTTAGTAGAAGTGTTTAACTGTCGAAGCTGCTTTTACCTAAGAGACCGACTGTATATTGTGCTGTTGTACTTGTCAGACTTGATTGTACCAAGTCCTTCACATGTTGTAATGCGCTTAGAGCCAAATATTTTTGTTTTTTGTAAGGGATAGGCGCAATATAAATACACTTTATTATTATTATTATTAGTATGCATTTGATTTTATGAATAACCACATATGTATGCTCTTCATGCCTCTTCTTTATCATCATCATCATCATTATCATCATCGTCATCATCATCATTATCGTCATCTTTATTATCACGTTTTCCGACCTCCTTTTGTTGGTTAACTTTTTAACTTTTTAATTTTTAATTTTTTTTTTAAATTATATAATTGTGTGTCTATGCGTCCCAAGGACAGATTGTAAGAAAAGGCGTAGCCTTAAATCTAAATCCTTGTAAAATAAAGTTCAATTCAAATTCAATTCTGTCTCTCTCTCTGTCTGTCTGTCTCTCTCTCTCTCTCTCTCTCCCTCTCTCTCTGTCTGTCTCTCTCTCTCTCTCTCTCTCTCTCTCTCTTTATATTTGTTTTTTTATTTTTTTATTCTTTATATTTGTTCTTTGTTTCATGTGTGTATTATAGTAGGGACTAGCTGTAAGAAAGGACCATATGGACCTAATGCTATCATCCCTCGGTAATAAAGTTTTCGAGTTCGAGTTCGAGTTCGAGTTCTCTCTCTCTCTCTCTCTCTCTCTCTCTCTCTCTCTCTCTCTCTCTCTCTCTCTCTCTCTCTCTCTCTCTCTCTCTTATAGATATACCGTACGACTGACATAGACTGACAGACGCTCCTTCTCACCCTCGCTCTCTCTCTCTCCCTTTCTCTCCGTATCCCTGCTCTCTTTTTGCCCCTCCCCCCTCCCCCGCCCCCTCCCCATAGACACACTACTGCCCCCGATGTAATTGTCGTTTAGCAAGCAGACATGTAAATTAGCGTGTTTTGACTTTACATCGTTACATGCTCTCTCTCTCTCTCTCTCTCTCTCTCTCTCTCTCTCTCTCTCTCTCTCTCTCTCTCTCTCTCTCTCTCTCTCTCTCTCTCTCTCTCTTCCCCCCTCCAACCACCACCTCCCGCCGACCGACGTTTCTGTCGTTAAGCCAGTTGAGCAACAGACTTACAAATCGGTGTGACCTGAATTTACTCATTTTTTGTGTACACCATCCTTTCAAACTGATGTCTGTAAAAATGTAAAGGGTTCTTTTCAAGTGGTTTTTTTTCGCAGCGGTAGGAAACTTACTGTGGCACGTTCAAGATAAACACACATGTAGCAGAACGTCAATGGATGAAGCGAGTGAGAAGTTTACAGCGGCATTCAACCCATCGATTATAGAATAATAATTATACTAATTATGTGGATCCTCTATGCGGGTATTTCTAACATATGGGATCCTTTCAACCAGAGCCGGAATAGTATATCTTCACCGTATATGTTTTGCTTTAAAGGATTTCATGGGCTGACTACGTACTGACGCAAAAGTAGTAGAACAGTCTGGATAGGTTCGCGTGGGATAAAAGTACGGTTGAGAAGCATTTGAGCGCTTATATTTGGAAAACATTCTAGTGCGAGAACAACATACAGACCGACAAGTCTAAAGCAGGACAAACTCTCAACTTTGCCCTAGTGCGCTAGACCCACGGATTTGTTCTCCTTCGTGAAAACTGGAGCGTTTCTACAGAGGGATGACACTCGACTCGGCGATCCCAGTTTTGGAGACCAGCTTTGGACAGGATATGACGCGGTGCTGTTTAAAAATACCTAAATAGATTATCTACACCTTGGCAAAAACTCGCAACGTCATCAGCGGTAGACACTGATCCGTACGCGGAAGTTCGTGTGTAAAGATTGTGGTGGATCGAGCGATCTCAGATTGAGAGACTCAGTCCAGGACAAAATACGGAATAGAAAGTGTAAAACAGGACAAACTAACGACGTTTTCGTTGGGAGACCGTGACATCCATTCTACCACGCGAAAATTCGAGCATTTCTGCGGAGTGAAGGAGGATTCAGTGGTCCCAGTTTGGGAGACAGACTTGTGTGTCAACACCAGAAGGTAAAGAGAACGCAGGACACACCGACGTACAAGTGCGCAGATTTTACCTCCAGTGTGGGTATTCAACAACGAAACTCAGTAAAATAGGTAAGTGCGTGGGTCCCAAGGGTGAATACAAGAGGAGTTTATATAACCTTGAGGTAACACACGACGCAATGACACAGGCGCACCGTAGTATAATTGTGCAGTCTTTGGTGGGGTCTGTACCTGCTATTTGTACCGTAGTTTGGAACAAGCTAGGTCAGTCAGTGCGTTAGTCGCACTGGTGAATACGAGGGGAGCTCATCTCGCTTTGGGGTGCAGACGACAAGCAGCGTTGTGTCCACAGACAAAGGAACCTATTCGTTTAAAGTCTTTGCAATCACTGAAGTGGTTTGTTTTCACGCTAAGTGCACTAGTCACACATGTGAAAACAAGAAGAGAGCTTATCTCGCCTTGAGGTACACACGACAAGCAGCGTTGTGTCTACAGACAGAGTAACACAGGCGCTCCATGTCCTTGTGCAATCGTTGGTGTGGTCTGTACTTGCTCCGTGTCCCTATCCTCTGTGTGTTCTGGGGGTTTGCAAGCCTATGCCGCGAGTAACAAACCCAAAGCGCAGAAGGCCGCGAAACGGCGGTTCAAACTTTTGCTTGTGGGGAGAAAAACAAAGGTGACCGTGTGTAAACGAACAGGTCAAACACGTAATTGCTCCCATAAAGGCCCTGTCGGTAGCAGGCAGCTTGTTCTTATTTTTTTCTGTGCAGTGGTTAGCGAAGAGAGTGAGTCAATAATTATTTGCTCCAACGGGAGGTTATGTCACAGGGAAGTGTTTGTGTACGGTTGTGGTGATTAGTTTGTGTGTGTGTGTGTGAGTGTGCAGGGATGGCCAAATCTGAAAATTTTAACTCGATAGGCCGGGCGAGTAACTTCAAGAAAATCACTTGCCCGCCAGAAATTTCGCTGGCCCGGCACATACCACACAACAAATTTATGAGTGTCAGATTTCTGTACACAATTAAATTAGCGGTGATTAGATACGCACATAAACCTCGTTTTCGTTTCACTAGAACATGGCGGTGATTTTGCAGACGAAAGATGTTCCTGCGTCTGCAGTTTTGGTATATATATATATATATATATATATATATATATATATATATATATATATATATATATATATATATATATATATATATGGCTTGACAACTCGATAGTACAACCAACAGTTTTGCATTTGACCAGAATTGTTATCTATAGGCCAGCCGGGCGTGCTGCCAGGCGGTTTCTACTAGCCCGGCGGAATTTTTACTCGCCCATGGCGATCAGGCGGACGGTGTGGCCATCCCTGTGTGTGTGTGTGTGTGTGTGTGTGTGCAGCAAAGTTGGGGAGAGAGAGAGAAAGAGAGAGAGAGAGAGAGAGAGAGAGAGGGAGGTTTGGGGAGGGAGGGGGGGAAAGAGAGAGAGAAAGAGAGAGAGAGAGAGAGAAAGAGAGAGAGAGAGAGAGAGAGAGAGAGAGAGAGAGAGACAGAGAGAGAGAGAGACACACACACAGGGAGTGTGCAAGGAAAGAGACAGGCCAGGTAGAGAGAGACTTGGTGAGGGAGAGAAAGAAGGAAGGAGATGGGAAAGGGAGAGAGAGAGACACGGACGTACACACGGGCAGACAGACAGACAGACAGACAGACAGACGTACGGACAAATGGAAAGACAGACAAGAGAAAAGAGAAGGAATCACTATAAATAGATAGATTTTCGAGGTTAGTGGTAGAAGCAAAAATAGTTGCTTTTTGACTAACCTGAGTAATCAGTAATTCTTTGCGATGAGCCTCCGTGCGCGTTTGGCTCTTTGTTGATAGATATCAGTGTATTCTCTGCGTACGTTAGGGTGTGTATAGGAGCAGGGGTGGGAAGACATCACTGTATGATTGTGTATGATAACTCTCTGTATGATGTGTGTGTGTGTGTGTGTGTGTGTGTGTGTGTGTGTGTGTGTGTGTGTGTGTGTGTGTGTGTGTATGCGTGTTCCTCTTTGTTGCTGTCTTTCTCTGTCTCTCTCTCTGTCTCTGTCTCTCTCTCTCTGTCTCTCTCTGTCTCTCTCTCTCTATTTCTCTCTCTCAACGTATCTTTCTTTCTCTCGCTCTCTCTCTCTCTCTCTCTCTCTCTCTCTCTCTCTCTCTCTCTCTCTCTCTCTCTCTCTCTTTGTGCGTTCGTGTGTGTGCACGTGCATGCTTGTCATAGTGACAGCTGTGCTTATGACCTCATACAAGTATAGCCGCCATAAATCAGGTATATAAAATCAGAGCGCAAGGTAAGTAAACAGGTGAAGGGAGAGTATGGATGGGTCTCTGTCGTCTTTCACTTCTACCTGCAACGTGGGTGTTTTATCAGGGCATAGATCAGTTGCGTTGTTTTTGAACTGCTGTGTGTTTTCCCCCTTCCTTCTTGCCTCCCCTCTCAGATGGCCATCCTGTTCTGGTTCGATATAATTGTGCTTCTTGACTACGAACTCTGAGTGCTAACCTTCTCCCACCCACCCCCCTCCCACTTGCACAGCCACCACCACCACTGGCTACCATCACCCTACACGTCCTGCAATGAGAGAGTTCACCCGTTTTGCTTGTTCTTGATTGAAGAAATTGCACACCCCTCCAGCACATTGAGGACAGCTCGTTACAGTTTTAGAAGTACATGTAAGCCAACTTACTTTATTTCAAAAATGACCCCCCTTACACACACACTAACACACAAACACTCCCTTCCCCGCAATGGCAGTCCTTGATGTCAATCTTGAAGTCAAGCTCTGTACACAACAGCAAAGACAAAGAGATGTTCTGTTAGGTGCATTGCAGGTTCGATTGTAAATTTGGTTACTACAGGCAGGGGACTTGTTTCTGATGGCAATGTACAGAAAAGCTTCACAACACGATATCTGTATCTATATACGGCTTGTGTGTGTCTGTTTGTCTGTCTGTTGGTCACTTCGCGATGCACGGCCAAAGTTCTCGATGGATCTGCTTCAAATTTGGTGGGCATATATATATTCAGGTAGACCCAAAACACAATCTGGTCGATGAACATTTTCAACACGTGCTCTCAGCGCGCAGCGCTGAACCGATTTTGGTTTTTCTGTACATCCATTCCCAGTAACTCTTCCTTATCTTCTCCAGTGTTTTGCGCGTTTATCTCCCTTCCTTCGTGTGGCGTCAATCGGGTATTCGGCTCTACTTCTTCCCGGCGAAGCCGGGTACCCGGCGAAGCGGGTATTCATCTAGTATATATATATATCTATATCTATATACGGCTTGTGTCTGTCTGTCTGTCTGTCGGTCACTTCGCGATGCACGGCCAAAGTTCTCGATGGATCTGCTTCAAATTTGGTGGGCATATTCAGGTAGACCCAAAACACAATCTGGTCGATGAAAATTTTCAACACGTGCTCCCAGCGCGCAGCGCTGAACCGATTTTGGTTTTTTTGTACATCCATTCCCAGTAACTCTTGGTATCTTCTCCAGTGTTTTGCGCGTGTATCTTCCTTCCTTCGTGTGGCGTCAATCGCGAAGCCGGGTATTCGGCCCTACTTCTTCCCGGCGAAGCGGGTATTCATCTATATATATAAAGAAAGGCTTCACAACACGAACTACAGAAAGGCTTCACAACACGAACTACAGAAAGGCTTCACAACACGATCGATATACAGACAGGCTTCACAACACGATATACAGACAGGCTTCACAACACGATATACAGACAGGCTTCATAATACGATATACAGACAGGCTTCACAACACGATATACAGACAGGCTTCACAACACGATATACAGACAGGCTTCACAACACGATAATTTATACAGACAGGCTTCACAACACGATATACAGACAGGCTTCACAACACGATATACAGACTGGAATCACGACACGATATACAGACAGGCTTTACAACACGATATACAGACAGGCTTCACAACACGATAAACAGACAGGCTTCACAACACGATATACAGACAGGCTTCATCACACTATATGTAAACGAGCAGTGTAGCTGGAACCCTGTCTGTGCCTTTGGTCCCCCTCTCCACCAGACGTATTAAAACCACGTGTGTGTTTGACAGAGACTATGGAAAGCCGTTTGGCTCATAACTATTACAGCTGTAATTTAAAATAAATACACCTGTATTTAATGATAAATACAGCTGTATTTAATCATAAATACAGCTGTATTTAAAAATAATTACACCTGTATTTAAAAATATATACAGCTGTATTTATTATTAAATACAGGTGTAATTATTTTTAAATACAGCTGCATTTAAAAATAAATACAGCTGTATTTAAAAATAATTGCACCTGTATTTAATAGTAAATACAGCTGTATTTAAAAATAAATACACCTGTAATTATTTTTAGATACAGGTGTAATTATTTTTAAATACAGCTGTATTTATTTTTAAATGCAGCTGCATTTAATAAATGCAGCTGGAACAAATTAGAACTTGAATCGGAAAATGTACGACATGCAAAGCGACAATCTCGTGGAGATACTACTTCCGGTTTGCGCCATGCACCTTCCAACAGCCCACCATTGCGTCAATTTGTTGCAGTCTGGTAATGAGCCAGAAGAAGTTTTAAGAAGGTAAGCAACGTTTTGTTTGCTTGTTCATTTGTGACTTAATGGAAGAAACAATGCGTGATCTTTGAAACACGGGTACCGGGTCCCGGTTTGATAATACTGGGGGTCTGACTAATTACTACGCGACCACACGCGACCTTGCACTACCTTGCGCGACCTCAAACTAAAGCATGTTCACGTAATATTTTTATATATAGTATCTTCACAACAATGTCTGACTTCATACCAATTTTTAAGTCAAAGAAATTAAAAATAACGGAGTTATAATGTATTTTGCGACGAACTATCGAGCTAAAGTGAAATCATCGTGATTCAGCGTCCGACCATGTTCGCATTCGTTTAAGAACGCAGGCTCAACCTCAAACTAAATAATATTCATGTAACATTTTATATATCTAGTATCTTCACAACATGATCATACTTTGAACCGAGTTTTAAGTCAGAGAAGTAAAAACAAAGTTAATTCTGATGCATTTTCAAAGAGCTGGCGAGTTTGAAAAGTGCAAACATCAGATGATTTCACTTTAGCTCGATAGCACGTCGCAAAATACATTATAGCTCCGTTATTTTTAATTTCTTTGACTTAAAACTTGGTATAAAGTCAGATAATGTTGTGAAGATACTATATATATATAAAAATAGTACATGCACCTGCTTTAGTTTGAGGTAGTGCAAGGTCGCGTGTGGTCGCGTGCGGTCGCGTAGTAATTAGTCAGACCGACCACTGGCAGTGGCAATCAAAGATGGCGTGTGATTTCAAGCAACTTTCTGTGTTTTGGAGTTCATTAAATGTTGGGATGAATATGTCAGGTTTGAGGATGCACATTTCTGTAGGTTCATCTCGGTATTCCACCCCCTCGGCTTTCTGTTGTAAATATTAAGCTGAGCACGGTGATCGAATGTGGAAGCTACGTTTGGTCAAAGGTCACAGAAGATTTGCGTCGTGCAGCGAAGGAAAGAATCGCGATCTTGTTTCCGAATCGGTACCTCTTTGTTTTTCATTAGACCTGTCATTCTGCCTGCTCGGCTTTGTTAGATGTTTGCATATCGTGTTGCTATTTTCTTTGCTTTTATTATTGTTTCTTACTTGTGCTTCGTTTATCGATACAACGCAAGTAATAAAAGTGTTTGGCAATTTTCAGGGAAAATGGAATGCTACAAGTACAACGCATGGTGTATTCCAGGATATCTGATCAAGAGTTGGATGCGTTGGTGGAACCAATTACTGCTTCCAACAAGCTTACTGGGTCCTTAATGATACAAGCTCGTCTGAAAGGACAGAGGACAGTACTTCAGGTAACTCTTCTGTGCTGAATATTAGAATAGTAAAGCTTCAAAAAGGAATTTTAAACTGTTGAAAAACAACTGAGAAATGGACCAATGTTTCACAGTCACAGATTCTGATTTTAAAGTTAAGTAATACCGTTTTTATATTTAGTCAAGTTTTGACTAAATATTTTAACGTAGAGGGGGGAATCGAGACGAGGGTCGTGGTGTATGTGTGTGTGTGTGTGTCTGTCTGTCTGTCTGTCTGTCTGTCTGTCTGTGTGTGTGTTTCGATCCATCATACAACGCCGCAGCTATGGAGGTCAATGCGTTGCTTCGGCAGGGCACTGTGGACTCCCCTAGAGTTGTATTTTGGGACCATGATTTTATGTTTTCCGCTGGAAAACAGTTTACGTTACCTGAATTTGCAGCGTCATTTCCTGGGTGATGGTGTGCATCTAGCAAACGTATATTCCCAAGCTTGGGACCTGTTGGCGTAACATATCAAGATCAAGAAGATCAAGCAACGTCAGGACAGGCCAGGTTGTACAAGTCCCTTCGTCAGGCGATAAACACAGTCGGTTTTTGTGTGATTAAATAATGTTGTAGCCGGGTCAGGTTGCATTGTGCGTTTTGACTGATCAGCTTACAAAGCACGGGTATAGGAACAGGGAATCTTCAAATTGTTTACATTTTCTTTCTTGTTTGATGCGGGTGGGTGGCATTATAAATCGACGGCTCTAAATGGGGTCAACCAGATCGGTAGATGGGAAGTAACTCGAGTTTATGACAGGCTCGTTGTGGATGATGTCCCTTGTCTAAAAACCAGTTCAAGGTGGAATGGTTCTTCGATCAACACGATTGTTGAGTGTTCTGTCAAATCAAGATATCGTGACATGTTTCAACAGTATGTTTCTGTGTTGGTGGATAGTATGGATCAGTGTTTTTCCAGAGTACTTGGAAATAATTTTCAGGTGAGATTCTGATGAACATGTTGGTGTTACGATGCCTTTTCATGTGAGCGTTTGTCAATTCAGAGAATCAGAATATTTGTTCCTGTGGAGGTACTGTATGTCAATTACCTCAGGTGTTTGTCATTTCAGTGAATCAGGAAATATTGGTTCCTGTGGAAGTACTGTTTTGTCAATCACCTGTTATTTTGCCTAGGAGATTCCAAATTTATTTTGATTGTGGTACTGTGGGCTAGGTAATATTTCATGTGGAGGTACTGTTGTCACTTGTGTTGGCTGGTGCCTCACAGATTACAAACACTATTTTGGTTAAAGTACATGTACCGTGGGCTAGGTAATATTTCATGGTGGGGCTGATTTTTCAGAGAATCAGAAAACATGGTTCGCTGTTGTTCTTTTTGTCAAATTAAGCTATAGGGCCTCAGAGATTCCAACATTAGTTAGTATGTGGATTTGTTAGCCAGGTATTATGTTGGTGTGTGACAGTTCAGAGAACCATGATGTAATTTCCTGTTGGTGTTCTGTTTGTCATAAATGTATTGAGCCTCAGAGATTCCAAACTCGTTTGGTGGGGGTACTGGGTGCCAGGATTTGAGTTTGACACAGAAAACACAATTGGTTTGAAGTACTTTGGGCCAGATTTTAATCAATTTCTTTGGTTTGTATTTCAGACTCCCAAAATCTGGTGACAACTTCAGAAGTATGGGATATTAAACACCTTTTACAGGCTGAACAGTGAAGGAGTTGTTAACTCCTGCAAGGAGCAGCAGACAAGTTCAAGGCTTATGTGTAATTCTCAGTAATCTGACAAATAAGGCTGTGTTCACATATCCTGTTTTTTATGCACAGGAATATGCCTCCCAGGAGGGCAGCATCAAGGCGGGTAGCCGAAGTGACCCGAGCCGCTGCAGGTCGGCCGAGGGCCAGCAACCAGACAGCCGCGCAGCGACAACCCGGTGGGTTTGAGTCAGCCACAGCAGGAGGGGAAGAAAGCGCCACTGCTTTGGCCGCGGTATTGGCTGAGCTACGCAGGCTGGGGGAGCGGCAAGAGACCTGCCAAGTGGCCATTGTCTCGCTCCAGAAAGACAACCAACGTCTGCAAGAAGCTGTTTCGGGTGATCGTGAGGCCATCGCCTCAACATCGGGATCGATGACAACCGGTACCAGCAATTCTACCCTGTCTGGCTCGGTTGCCAACCTGGTCAACACAATCACAGGTGAGGCGGCCACCGAATTGGTGCCTGTTGTTTTGTTCGTCGAGGATAAAGTTAAATGCAGGATCTGGGGCCCGGGGCGTCAATCCACAATGACAACTGAAAAGTTTCAAATGGAAGCGTGTCAATGTTAATTGTAATTCAATCTGACAATGATCTCTTTCCTGCGTTCATGCGGTTGCAAACAGACCAGAATTGGTTCTGTTCTGTTCACATAGTACTTTGAGTTCACTTACATGCAAGGGTGATGCACAGTATTCCTATGGAGAGAACTTCATCTTTAAGTGTACTTCGATTAACTGAAGATATTCAATTGTTTACTTCAATGTGGGAGGTGTGCAATGTGTAAATACACATCAACTCAGTCAGTAAGATTTATGTGCAGGTGTATGATGCAGAGCTGTCAGCCCCTATGAAGCTTCATGTGTAGCAATCTTGAATTTATAGTGTAGCAAATGGTGTTTATCTTTAAGTATTGCATCATCTTATAATCCACTGCACCTGCATGTTTATATGTCAAGACACAAATGTTGCAATAACTGTGTTCAGACAAGAAAACAGCAGCAGGAACAAATGAACATTGTAGAGTGTCTGTATAACGAAGTAGCATTTTCTGTTTTACAAGTAGCATGCTACATCGAAAGCGTAATAGTCTGCAGCTCTAATTGGGCCACTAATGTGGCATGGTGCTTTTGGATTCCACAAGTTATTTTGCATGTTGTTTTTAAGGCAAATGTGTCAGAAGCTCCTAAAGAACTTTAGTGGGTAAGCCTGTGACATTGTTGTCCACATAGAGAATACTATATGGTTTCCTATGAAATACCAGTTTTACACAAGTTGTGCTTTTAAATATTAAACTGCGAACAATATTTCAAAACACTAGTGTAAAACTGGTATCAAACAGGAAGCCATGTAGTATTCTGTTTATCCTACATACAGGGTTCGTACAGGTCATGGAAAGTCATGGAATTTGATTTTTAATTTTCCAGGCCTGGAAAGTCATGGAATTTCAATTCAAGTCATGGAATTTCAATTCAAGTCATGGAATTTAACATAAATAAGAAAGAAAAAAAATTAACCTTTAGCACGCCAGCTTTCTTTCGGGTTGTTTCTTGACAACAAAAAGTATGCGGAATTGGAACGAATTACCAAGGAAGATCTTCGCAATGAACTGTGTATCGCGGTGAAAAAAATGACAGTGCGTCAAGTCACAGTGTTAGTGACGGTTATGAAACGGAATTTACGAAAGTGCAGATGGATACAAACAGTGGCTGGTCCAGTTTAGTGAAATGACAGGACCAGCAAACATTACCGATAATCTGACTGCGTAGCAAATGCTTGACTTGCTTGTCAAAGAGACACTGCGTAGAAACTGACTCAAATTCAGTGCAAAGCAAGCCAGTGTCAAAACTGGCAGTGACAAAATGTAAAAAGTTTGCGTGTTCGGAAATGGCGACCTGTGGATCTAGTCATGGAAAATGCTATTGAGGCTCATGGAAAAGTCATGGAATTTTGTTTCTAAAAACCAGTGGGGACCCTGTACATACTGTTGCATGTTCATTGCTGTAAATGTCCCTTTGTCGAAGCGCCCAGATTGAAGAAGCTTAAAAATTGAACCTGGATCTCTCCGAATGCCTCGTGTAATCTTTTATGTCAAAGCAAGGAAATGTCACTGGTGTGGTGTTTACGTTCTTAAAATTCTTCCGAGTGTTCAAAGAAGGACGCTTGTTTCGGTATTGGAGGCAGTGAAAAATCAGGTCCTTGTCAGACAAGACCTCTTTACACATGCAATGTAGAGTGAATGGTATTGTTATGACATGAGTGGTATGTCACGTTAGTGTAATAAGTTGTATTCTTACACGCTCCACAAAGGCACAGAGTACGGGGAGCCATCCAGCGGGTTGATCCTGGTGGAGTAGCTGTCAGAGCTTTGGCGTTGAGGCCCACGAGACGTCGTCTGTACCAAGTATCAGGACCAAACGCTCTCTGGCATCTAGACGGATACCACAAGTTGATATCGTGAGTACAGCTACAAATACATACACTGGGCACAAAAAAATCCTTTTTCAAAATTTGGTGAATGTTGAGTGTGTCCGGTGGTGGGGAGGATGTTGGGGGTTGTGCCAGTTTGAACATGGAATTTGAGTGGATTGATACAGGTGGCATAAGGAATTCTCTTAAACATTATTTTATGACGCTGGAATCTTTCTTTTAAGACCTACATAACCCTGAGATAATAAGGTCTTATAATGGGGGTAAACTTACAGAGGTTATGAGCAGAATATCTTAGAGAACAGCATACCTGCCAATTGCTACGATTTTGGCGCAGCATGCTCCGATTTTGCAGGAATTGCTACGCTGCTACTCTAAGCCCTGAGCTGCTACGCTAAAAAAAAAAAAAATGACAAGCGTGCAAAATGTTCACTTATTGCTTGACAATCAACAATGAACATTGCATAACTAGTCGAGTACCGATGGCTGGGAACCACTCCGTTATGACTCGATATTGTCCACGTGACTTGCTTAGCAAATCGTGAATTTTATTGCAAGCATTCGCATTTCCGGTGACTCTATGCGCCAATTGTGAATTTGATTAGAATATGCAATGCACTTGTTAAGTTGTAAGCTGTGCACAGTGACGGTGTTAGAAGTGGAAACTGGAGGGAGACAGGATAAAAACGGGGAAACGTAAGGGTGGTGAAGATTATGGTGCAAGTTCCACGCCGATGCGGGCAAATCATTTTCAACGATTTTTGCCGAAGAATTCGACAGACTTTGCGTGTATAGGTAATAATACCTGCTATTCCGACTTGGTTGTGTGACAGACGTTTTCTTCCACACGAGATTACGTTGATTGTCTAAATCTACTTTTTGACGGAAGTGACCGAACAACTGTGAATGACGTCTCGTTATATGGGAATGACGTCACAGTCATCGTCACAGTCTGTATCTTTTGAAGCATCTCATTCTTCATGACGTCTTTCTGTGTCTGCATCCGCAAAATGTTTGTTCATTCCGGAATCTTTGTCATCTATGTTCAGAACTCTGTCCTTATAGTGTCAGACAAACAGGCCTCCTGAGCGAACCACTTTCCAAGGGAAGTTAAATTCGCGTATGGAAACAGTACTGTCGTCTGGGGTGCCGTTTTCAGTATTCTGAGCGTTGAAGAATCTGTAAAGAGAAGAAACGATAACAGCAGGAGAAATAAAAGTCGTGTGTGCATTTTATGTTTTTTTGGAGTGACGATTTTGAGTTTGAATCCGTTCTTGCCATGCTCCTAAAGCGTGTAACATACAATCTTGCATACGTTTGCTTTAGTAGTGGCAAAGAAGGAAAGCGTGTGACATTGAACTATGTTTAGACGGTTGTAATGTCGTAGAGCTCTCAGAATCTTACAAACGTTTTTGATGGCATTTTAAATGCGGGCTTGCGATTCAAATTTAAGATTATGCGAGTGCTACGCTTATAAACACCAATTGCAACTCTGACATTGGGTGAAAGTTCCAAAATGCTACTCTTTGGGCTTCACAGGGGTTGGCAGCTATGAAACAGGGTCTTGAAAATGTCTTGTTTGGGATCGTAAAAGGAAGGGCGTCTTCTAAGGGGTAGGTGGGTAACGAAGGTGAGTCGTGTGCAAGTATTTTCTTTTCTTTTCTTTTTATTTTGTCATTTTCTGGATATGTAATGAAAGACTGGTCCATTGATGATTTCCCCACGGAATACAAAACATATTCTGGTTATACCTTACCATTTCTACTGGGTGGTTATTTAAATTTGGTTGCTTGGTGTTTTTTTTAACAATAAACACCCCTTCAAGTTAACAGAGAAATAAGCAGAGGGGGGAATACTTTTCGGTGAATACCAAGTTACCTAGTCCTAACAAATAACCACCCAGCAACCAGTCTGAATCCTCGATAGCTCATAGGTTGAGAAACCACACTGTGTGGTCACTGCTTGGTGACTGAAAAGTTCTGAATGCTCAAATATTCGAAAGAGGAAAGAGCTCATACATACTGCATTTACACTATTCATTTCAGGTTTCAACACACAGAATCCAATATAAGATCCATAAGTTTGGTTGTTTTCTAAATCAAAATCTACGTTGTACCAGACACAAGGTCTCAAGGCAAGTAACTCTCATATTTTGTGTAGAAAATAGAGTTGTTCCCATTTTGCATTTGTACAAATAAAAAGACAGTAATCTGTAGGTCAATTATATTTCACTTCATAAATAGAACTTTTTTTCCCGAGATACTTAAACATGAAAAGAACGCAAAAATATTTGCCTTATCGTCTTAGCAGAACAACTATGTACTTTATTTTATTCGAAATTAAATTAACTGCTATAAAGAGTTTGCAGAATTGCGCAATTTTCACAGAACTCTTCAACCATGGATTAATCACATGCTTGTGCAGGTAGACTGGCTGAGTGAATAATACTTGATCAAAATAATTATGTGTGCTGTGGGCAGGCTGTCTGTCCAAGGACAAAAAATGTAACGTTGAGCTGTTATCTCAGAAGTTTATACAGCTAGACCTCTGAAACTTTGCACACTTTTAGGGTTTGATGATTTCACGAAGTGACCCCAGTTTCGTTGACCCTCATCAAATTTTGGGGTCACAGCGGGGTCATGTTCGTTTAATAAAAACTTAACGTTGATGTTATCTCAGATGTGTTTTTAGCTAGAGCTTTAATAGTACGCACACTTCTAGGTTTTGATAATCTACCAACTTGACATAAGATTGTGGGCGGGGATGTAGCTCAGTGGGTAGCGCGCTAGATTTGTATCCAGTTGCCTGCTGTCAGCGTGAGTTCGTCCCCACGTTCGGCGGGAGATTTATTTCTCGGAGTCAACTTTGTGTGCAGACTCTCCTCGGTGTCCGAACACCCCCGTGTGTACACACAAGCACAAGACCAAGTGCGCACGAAAAAATCCTGTAATCCATGTCAGAGTTCGGTGGGTTATAGAAACAAGAAAATACCCAGCATGCTTCCTCCGAAAGCGGCGTATGGCTGCCTAAATGGTGGGGTAAAAAACGGTCATACACGTAAAATTCCACTCGTGCAAACCACGAGTGCACGTGGGAGTTTCAGCCCACGAACGCATAAGAAGAAGAAGACGACATAAGGTTGATTGACCTTCGTCACAGCCCACTTCGTCAACATCACGGGCCAAAGAATCTAGACACAGCCATCGTCGAACGCTGAAGAAGAAGAAGATTGACCTTCGTCAAGTTTTGGGGTCACAGGGGGTCATGTTCGAATCAAAATATCTTAACATTGATGTTATCTCAGGTGTTTTTGAAGCTTGAGCTTTGAAACTTTGAATACTTGAAGGATTTGATCATCTACCTACGTGACCCTAGTTTGGTTGATCCCTGTCACATTTTGGGGTCACAGTGGGGTCAAGTTTGTAAAAGCTTTACATTGCGGTTTTCTCAGTTATTTTTATTAAATTTCACTGAATTGTATGTGTTATTAACCAGCAGACATTACCAAAATTTTGCTTATTTTTATCAAATTTTAGAGTCCCAGCAGTTAGTGGAATCCTCCTTTTAAGACCTACAAGACCCTTAAGGCTTATGGACATGACGAAGAAAAGTCATATAAAGCAATTGCTTTTCTTGATTTATTTCTTTGCAAAATTGAAGAAAGGTGGATTAAATGGGTTACACACCTTTTCTCAATGATATATATTAAAAATAATGGTCTTGATTCTCGGTCATGAAAAAGCACTTTGACCATTACTTTTTAATATTTACTGAGCATGTTACCTGTACTTATTTCCCAATAACTCTTTAATCAGAATTTGTGTGGTGAAATCACATATGGAAACGGATCTCTGTTTGTTATATTGCAGGTGGAAAATGGTGATTCATGGGGCAATCGATGGCTTTAGCCGGGCCACTACCTTCCTCCATGCCACCGAAACAACAGGTCAGAGACCGTTCGGGATCTGTTTTTGGGTGGAACCCAACGCTTTGGACTCCCGTCAAGAGTCCGCATGGACCATGGTGGCGAGAATCTGGATGTCGTCGCCCTCATGAATGAACACAGGGGAGAAGGGAGAGGCAGTGCGATGCAAGGCCGCAGTGACCATAACCAAAGGATCGAGCGTCTCTGGCTCGACGTCTGGAAAGATGTGGTGAACCCTTACCATGACCTGTTTACTGCAATGGGAACACCACAGGCAGAAGGTGGTCTGGGGATACTGAACATGGACAATCCCATTCACTTGTGGGCCCTCCACTATGTTTTTCTGCCCAGGCTGAACCGGTCCCTACAGTGGATTGTGGAACAGAAGAACCACCAACCCCTGAGGACAGAGCGCAACAGAACTCCCCTGCAGCTCTTCTTCAGGGGGATGCTGGAGAGACGAGCCAGCACATCCACAGCAGTACAGGACTTCTGGAAAGGGAGAAGCCTTCAATCGATAATCGAGGACCATCCTTTGCCAGACAGTCGTTAGGATGTGCCTGCCACGGCTTGCCCCCTCTCTGAGGAACAGCTCGTGCAACTAACGGAGCGCATTGACCCTCGGAGTGGGCCACCCACCGATCAACATGGTCAGATGTTGTTCTCCAGTTCGTTGCCAACATGCTCGAGTAAAAAAAAAAGTTAGCTTGTGGACACCCCAAACCTGAAGTGTATAGCAGACCTGTGAACCCATACGATTTTGCCATATTTTGTACGCTTGATTGTCCAGACTACAAGCAGATTGGTCAGTGGAATCACAAGAAAAATTCATTGTCTACTTTTATTTACAAGCGCATTCCAAAGCCGATCCAGTGTTTTGACACATGATTACTGCTTTTGTCAATGAAAGAAGCATTCGTTTTAAATTGTAAACTTATTAGGCTACTTGCCCTATCCGCTCCAGCCACGTAATCGTGCAATAAATCTGCAATATCTTGCATGGCGTTGGGAGGTGTGCCTCAATTTGCGGGTTTGCTTTCAGACCTCAGAGTAAGGATGTGTCTGGGTGCAGACACTTCGCCTTCAAAAAAGTTAATTTGCACTGAGCAGCATTGTGCTGCAACAATGTAAGCCTCAAAAACAATCATAAAGTTTGTTCAAAGTACCAAGCATGGTAGAAGGTATAAGCAACTGTTTTTTTCAAATTGGTTTAAATCTGCGCTCTAATTCTAAACCAATCTTTGTAAAGTGGAAAGTCATTCAAATAAAGCGAAATTATGTCCGCTGTGTATTTTATTATTTTTAAACACAGGTACTGCACCACGAAAACAATATTGCTAAAAAAAAAAAAAATAAATATGTACACTTTGTGAAAGAAAGTTGTAAAGAAAGTTTTACACAATGATTTGCCATTAGGTTACCTGTTTAATTGCACCAAACAGACATGGGATTCTTCCGTAAAATTACGGAATTCCGTAAATTTTTAGGCTCCAGGGATCATTCTTGAGATTCGTGCAAATCCGCTGAGAAAATGTTGGGGTATATGTAGGTAAAGACCCAAGTTTTTCGGACGGTCCGCTGATCGCGACGCTCCATTCCATACTATTCTTGAACGGTTGGTTCCTAAAACGGTCAGACTGTTGCTGGTCGATCCGTATGGGAACGCGCTCTGTGTCTTTGTCTCCTACAGTCACTGTTTCAACGTAGCTATCGGGGATTCAGTATAAGCTAAAGCATACCGTATGAGAATGATTCGGCGCCATTTTTACATCGCTTCGAGCCACTTGCAAAAATGATGAGGAAGCTAAAGCGAGACGAAACCGTTCTATCCCGGGAAATTGACCAGCAGAAGTACAAGAAAAATCTCTGGAGATTCGACTGGCTCGATGAAGTTGTATCATTGAGCTGGAAATACGAGAAAGGCCAGAAGACACAAGACGTGAAACTGAAAGTTGGCGATGCTTTTGCTAAAATCAACTTGCCGGGAAAAGCTTAGTGCACTTTGTGCAACGATGTTAATGTTATCAACTACGGTTCCAATGGAAAGACTGCCCTCAAAAGCCACTTGAAAAGCAACAAGCACCTGACTATCCTGAAAACCCAGTCGTGTAATCAGTCACTGGGGTCGTTTGGCACCGACAAGGTAAGAACATTGAAACCACACCGTCACACGCCACCACCACCCCCCCCCACCCCCCCCCCCCACCCCCTGCCTCTCTCTCTCTCTCTCTTTCTCCTCCTTATTTTGAGCTTAGCGTAAAATTAATTTGAGAAACATGGGAAGGAAGAGAAAGGGAGGGGGGGGCTATGATTAAGCTGAAATATGCATTTCAGGGCCATTTTTGTGTGTCTAAAATACTAAAAACCTTCAGCTTCTGGGGGCTTCGCGTTGCCCCTGGACCCTACTGGGGCCTTCTGCGGCCCCCAGACCCCCACTTTTTTTTTCCTTAATTATCACTTTTTCTGAATCCCATGTCTGACCAAATTTCTTTTGATGTATCTATAGTATAGATTTATAAGGTTGAAAATTGCTGAAAGTTTTTAAAACAGACTATTGTTTTTGAAAAAGACCTTAGTGTATTTTTAGGTTTATTGATGCTAGATATATTTATATATATATATATATGGCTTGCCCAATCCAACGTATAAAGGAACTCATTGTTATTCAGCCATTAACCTTCGCCGGCACTCGTTATCAACTACACACGGACGCATTCGTGGGGCCGTGCAGACCCATGCTTCTCAAAGAAGGAAAAATGTGCATATCCTTCCGTGGCACTCGTGGGGCCGTGCAGACCCATGCTTCTCAAAGAAAGAAAAATATGCATATCCTTCCGTGGCACTCGTGGGTCCGTGCGGACACAGAAGGGTGTTTGATGCAAATATCTCAAACGAGTTGGAATTTTTTAATGAGCTTTTAGAAATGCCTCAGACACCTAAAAAGCTATCATCTCCTAAAAGCTCATTAAATTTCAGTGATAATTAATTAATTAATTAATGGTCAAATTTAGACTGCACACGGTATTTGGTAAAATATTATGGGTCTGCATGGCCCCACGAGTGCCACGGAAGGGTTTGCACAATTGTCCTTCTTTGAGAAGTATGGGTCCGCATGGACCCACGAGTGCCTCGGAAGGGTATACACGCTTTTCCTTCTTTGAGAAGTATGGGTCCGCACGTCCCCACGAATGCTTCCGTGTGTAGTCTAAATTTGACCATTAATTAATTAATTAATTAATTAATTATCACTGAAATTTAATGAGCTTTTAGGAGATGAAAGCTTTGTAGGTGTCTGAGGCATTTCTAAAAGCTCATTAAAAAATTCCAACTCGTTTAAGAGATATTTGAGACAATGACAAAAGGTGACGTTTTCATGTCAGTATGTCCCAAATGACATCACCAGTACATTTTTCATTCTATCTAATCTGTTTTCGTTCTATTTTTTCTAATAACATGCGTTAACAATTGATTGCCAACTGGAATGGAAGAGCACAAAAAGTGTAACTTGATATGTAGTTTCTCTAGAGGGAAAAACATCTTCCACTTTCATGTCAGTGTGTCCCATGCAACATACATTTGCCAAACAGCTATGTGTAAGTAGATTATTTGTTAGTGGTATAGAAAATACTGATCAACAATCAAAGTCAGTTTTCACATTCATTTTCTACCTATTTCTTATTTGTTTATTCTTTTGGCAATGGTGAAATGTCAGCAATCGTGTGTCATTCGGGACAGTAGACATGACACCTGACCTTTTGTCACTGTCTCATTTGCAATCAAACACCCTTCTGGGT
>NW_027126498.1:0-2000 GCF_037325665.1 Littorina saxatilis | reverse complement strand
ATTGACAAGAAGAGCGGGGTAGTATAGTTGCGCTAAGAAGGATAGCACGCTTTTCTGTACCTCTCTTTGTTTTAACTTTCTGAGCGTGTTTTTAATCCAAACATATCATATCTATATGTTTTTGGAATCAGGAACCGACAAGGAATAAGATGAAAGTGTTTTTAAATTGTTTGGGACAATTTAATTTTGATAATAATTTTTATATATTTAATTTTCAGAGCTTGTTTTTAATCCAAATATAACATATTTATATGTTTTTGGAATCAGCAAATGATGGAGAATAAGATAAACGTAAATTTGGATCGTTTTTTAAATTTTTATTTTTTTTTACAATTTTCAGATTTTTAATGACCAAAGTCATTAATTAATTTTTAAGCCACCAAGCTGAAATGCAATACCGAACCCCGGGCTTCGTCGAAGATTACTTGACCAAAATTTCAACCAATTTGGTTGAAAAATGAGGGCGTGAGAGTGCTGCCTCAACTTTCACGAAAAGCCGGATATGACGTCATCAAAGACATTTATCAAAAAAATGAAAAAAAACGTTCGGGGATTTCATACCCAGGAACTCTCATGTCAAATTTCATAAAGATCGGTCCAGTAGTTTAGTCTGAATCGCTCTACACACACACACACACACACACACACAGACACACACACGCACACACACACGCACATACACCACGACCCTCGTTTCGATTCCCCCTCGATGTTAAAATATTTAGTCAAAACTTGACTAAATATAAAAACAAACTCAATTGGTGTTCGCCATCTTGTTTGAAGTCAAACGCCCTGCTCACGCTAGCAGTGGGGGACCCTCTCTCGCCTCATCTGATGGGTCATATCTTGCCAGCTTATGAGTCTCACCGTAAGAATAGAATAGGTCGAATCCTGATGATTTTAATGTGAGCCCAAGAACAAAGCGCAGCATAAGAGATTCAAAACGCGTGATGCAAGTACAGCCAACTGCACAAGGCAAATGTGGCTGCCCCCCTCAGAGTGTGCCTTGTAGTCACTTCTTCAAATCAATTACACTTTGCACAAAGCCACCTTCATTTACAGTTTAAATCATCACTCTGCATCCATTCACGGCATCAGAGTGAAACATGCCGACATCAGGCCTTCACATTCACCTGCCTTGTAATCACTTATTCAGATCAACCACACTGACTCTACACAAAGCTGTCCTCCTCTACAAAATCCACACTGTATGTATACAGCAGTCTTTTATGGCGTCAGAGCGGATTAAGTGCATTCAGAAACACTGTCTCTTACAGTGTGCCTTGCAATCACTTATTCAAATCCACCACACTCTGCACAAAGCCGCCCTCCTCTACAAAATCCACAGTGTACACCATCCTACAGCACCCCTTCACGGCGTCAGAGCGCACCCACGCCGGCATCTGCCCGTTGATCTTCTGGGCGCACTCTGCATGCAGACCGCTTCCGAACTTCTGAACGATGTAGTTAGTGTCTGGCGTCAGCACAGCCTGACATACATGGAACCGCTCACCACCGCCCCACTGCGCCGCCGCTATCTGCTCCAAGGTCTTATGTTGGATGCCACAACTTTGTATCCCAGCTGGAGGGGCAGGGGGTTGGTGGCGGGTGTGTGTGTGTGTGCGTGTGTGTGTGTGTGTGTGTGTGCGTGTGTGTGTGTGTGTCAGTGTGAGTTTGTGTTCGTAGGGATGCATGTCAGCATGTTGTTCTCAGTATCTCACTTTGTGCCAGGGTTTAACAAGTGCGTGTCTGTGTCTGCATGCAGCACTGTATACATACATGTTTCTCAGTGTTTGACAAGCCGTAAGCATGTAAACTAGTGTGTGTGTGTGTGTGTGTGTGTGTGTGTGTGTGTGTGTGTGTGTGTGTGTGTGTGTGTGTGTGTGTGTGTGTAATTGTGTGTGTATAATTGTGTGTGTGTGTCTGTGTGTGTGTGTGTGTGTGTGTGTGTGTGTGTGTGTACAAGCATGCATAGAGACAATGCTTATTTCGCACACTGA
>NW_027126497.1:0-5000 GCF_037325665.1 Littorina saxatilis | reverse complement strand
CTGAAAATTGTAAAAAAAAAATAAAAATTTATAAAACGATCCAAATTTACGTTTATCTTATTCTCCATCATTTGCTGATTCCAAAAACATATAAATATGTTATATTCGGATTAAAAACAAGCTCTGAAAATTAAATATATAAAAATTATTATCAAAATTTTTTTTTTCGAAATCAATTTAAAAACACTTTCATCTTATTCCTTGTCGGTTCCTGATTCCAAAAATATATAGATATGATATGTTTGGATTAAAAACACGCTCAGAAAGTTAAAACAAAGAGAGGTACAGAAAAGCGTGCTATCCTTCTCAGCGCAACGAATACCCCGCTCTTCTTGTCAATTCCACGTGCACTGCCTTTGCCACGGGCGGTGGAGTGACGATGCTACGAGTATACGGTCTTGCTGCGTTGCGTTGCGTTCAGTTTCATTCTGTGAGTTCGACAGCTACTTGACTAAATATTGTATTTTTGCCTTACGCGACTTGTTTCTCTCTCTAAGTGTATGTGGGTTGGCCCGTGTGAACTGTGTTTTTGCCTGTGTTAAACGGGGAAAGGGAGTGTTTCTGCGTCGATTTTTTTCATTTTTATCTTCACACGCCCAGAATTCCCTCCACACTTGAGGAAGAAGAAGATTACAAAGACGAATCTGAAGGAAGTGAAGAGTGACACAGGAAAAGAAGACGCGTCGACGCGGCATAACTCGTTCTTGTCAGGTCAAAACAGCAACTGAATTGTTGGCATCAAAAATAAGACAGTGTAGACGTATTAAAGGAATTTCGTTATGGAATAATGCTGATATTGCAACCGTTATTAAAATTGCTCTGTATGCAGACGATATCACCCTTTTTTTAAAGGATGAGATTGATATGTATTATGCACTTGAAATAATGAATGACTTTTCTAGCTTTTCAGGCTTAAGGATACATAAGAGAAAGTCTGAGGCGATGTGGTTGGGTAGTAGGAAACATTGTGATGAAACATTTTATAATTTTGTTTGGAAGAAGAAGTTGAAGATTTTGGGTGTATATTTTTGTAATGATAAGAGTGCTTCTTTGGTAGAAGATAACTGGACTGGAAGAATAAGGAATATTAAGCGATTGATTTGTACATGGGAGAAGCGAAATTTGAGCATTGTAGGGAAAATATGTATTGTGAAAACGTTTTTAATTTCACAATTTGTGTATATTATGCAAGCGTTTGTATTACCTGACTGTGTTTTGAATGAAGTCAATACCTTATTGTTTAGATTTTTGTGGCGAAAAAGAGATTGTAATCGGAAGGCCTTTGAAAAGGTGAAAAGAAGCGTTGTATGTTTTGAAATTGAAAAAGGTGGTTTAAAAATGATCGATATTAGGCAAATGCAAATCTCTTTTTTATTACAATGGGTTTCACAACTTACTACATCAAATGAAAATGATAATTGGAGTTTCACTCCAAAGATGATGTATTTGCGTTTTGGAAAACATTTTGAATGTTTCTTATCGAATGTAAACAGTGCAAGATTTAAAGGGTTAGACCTAGTGAAATCACACTTTTGGAAAGCAGTATTAAAATATTGGCTGGATAATAACCACTACGATCGTGGGACAATCGGGCCGATTTTATTATGGAATAATGCATGCATAACGTATAGTGGCAAAGTTTTATTTTTTGAGAGGTGGATACAACGAGGTGTATTGGTATTAACTGACATTGTACGTTCGGGAGATATATTATCATATCAAGATATATGTGATTTGATTGGATATTCGCCAAACCGAATTCTTGAATATAATGTTGTAAAAGCTGCTGTGTCATTATTTATGAGGAAAAATGCTGTAAATATGACTGATGATGTTTGTATTACCTTACCACTGTTTAACGGCAAAAATGTGTTAAGTGCCAGCGAATACAGGAAAGAGATTATTAATATGAAAACAGATGTACCATGTTCCGGAGGATTTTGGAAGAGAAAGTTTAATGTAGAAATTGATGAACGATCCTGGATAGTTGCCTATCAGTCAACACAAGAGACTAGATTAAGAGTTTTACACTGGAAAATTATGCACAACATTTATCCGACCAACATTCTCCTGTGTAAAATGAAAGTAACGGAAACTAATAAATGTAATTACTGCTGTGATGTAACTGATTTCATTGAACACTTCTTTTTTGAATGCCCGGTTGTATACAAATTCTGGAAGTTTATTGAAGAATTTATTTTTCGTACTTTAGAAATTAAGATTATTTTGAATGTTAGTGATGTTTTATTTGGTATGCATTTTGTAATGGTGAGAAAGGCAACTATGTATAAATTGAACCACATTATCTTAATCGGAAAGATGTGCGTTAGTATATATAAAAAAACAAATTCGTTTTTACCGTTGGAAAGTATTTTTAATAGGCAGTTACAGATAAGAAACATTTTTGTGTGAGTGTTCGAAGAACAAAACGTTAAAAAAGTTAGCTTGCTGTTCTCGATAAGTTGTATTTAATTCATTGTATGAGATATTGTTAATTGTTGTTATTTATGTGAATAAAATTGTTAAAAAAAAAAAAAAAAATAAATAAAAAAAAAGCAACTGAACAAACAACACAAACAACACAAAATCACATAAGAAATGTAGAAAGGAGTGGATCGGATGAAAATAACAATTAGAATTATGAAATAATTTGTCGTTGTCAAGTTTGTGTTGAGGGAAGTAACATCAAAGAATCACACAAGAAATGAGGGTTGCTATGGGGATTGAACAGAATACAAGTAACTAATATGCATACGCACTCACAATTATAATATTCAATTATTTTGTATTTAATTTGTCGTTGTCAAGCTTGTGTTGAAGAAAGTAACATCCCTACATTTGGCTCTACAATATTCTGCAGAATGATTGATTTTGCAGTAGCAGTAGAATTTAGCAGCAGCAGCTGGAGCAGCATTAGCAGGAGTAGTACATGAAGAAGGGGTTACGTTGTAGTACATGTAGGTAGAAGCAGCAGCAACTACTGCAGCAGCAGTGGTAGTAGAAGTAGTAGTACATTGCAGTAGTAGTAATAGTAGTACAGGGTGACCCAAAACATTGCAACCCACAAAAATGCTAATGACCTCTACATGTGTTGATCGAATTACTTCATATTTAGTGAACATGTAATTCCGCTCATGCAGGATTAGTCCACACAGTCGAAAGTTTGTAGATCAAATGGTCTGAGTTTTGTGCACTTAAAACAAAATATTCCGAAATTGAGGTTCGACTCAACAGCACGAGGTTTGACATTGAGGTCATACTTACCTGATTTAAACCCTCCAGACTTTTACCTTTTGGATTATCGGAATGCCCGAGTGTACAATCCCCCCCCCCCCCCCCCCTTCTCACCCCTTCTGCTCCAGATCATCGATGATCTGAAGACAGCAGTTACAGCTAGATTCAGAGCCCTAGACAGGATTGCGTTCGTGTCATTGACAATTTCGGAGGGGTCATTTGGAAAACATTTTGGATAGAAGATAAAACAAGTTGGACCATTTTACCCGCAGGCAGGATAATTTGTGGGATAGATCGTTAACAAATTAAAGTTCTTGCACAAAAACTATTTCCTCGCTTGTGTCTTCTCCCCAAGCGGCTGCACCTTTTGCGAGCTGAGTCTTTTTTTGTTTAATTAATATTTGTTTGTCTGTGCACTTAAAAGACCGCTGTGCCGAAATATGTGTGACTGTAACATATTGTTTTGTCAATAACAAACGTTCCAACAACTTACCTTTCTTGTTTTTTGATTTTTCATGTTTTCAACAACTATGAAGATATTGGCTAAACTCAAATGACAGAAAAAATTACCCCCTTCGTTGTAAAGTCACACTTGCGAAATGAAACGCAAAATATTAATGACATGAACGCATTGCTCCATGAAAAATGTCCTGATCCAAGTCCTTCAAATAATACAAAAGATAATCTGGAGGGCTTAAATCGGGTTAGTTTGGCAACCTGTACAGTTCAGTCGATTTTTTTTTAGAAAGGGCACAACAGTCAGACCATCTGACCTGCAAACATGGCACTGGTCATGCATAAGCTGAAGGTAATGTGTGTTAATCATGAAGTAATTCGGTCAACGGATGTAGAAGTCATTAGCATTTATGTGGGTTGCTTGTTGGGGGTCACCCTGTAGTAGCAGCAGTAGCAATAGTAGCAGTAGCAGCATTGGTGTTGTTGTAATAGTAACAGTAACAGTAGTTGTAGTAGTAGTAGTAGTAGTAGTAGTAGTAGTAGTAGTAATAATAGTAGTAGTAGTAGTAGTAGTAGTAGTAGTAGTAGTAATAGAAAAAGTAGTAGTAGTAGTAGTAGTAGTAATAGTAGTAGTAGTAGTAGTAGTAGTAGTAGTAATAGTAGTAGTAGTAGTAGCAGCAGGCTTAGGAAGCGGAGGAAAACTGAGGAGCAACAGCAACAGAACAAGAAGAAGTTGCAGTGCATACAAACCAAAGTCGTATGAAATGTTGTTGGACAACAATCTCAAATGGTTTTCTGGCGCAGGAAATGCAACTTATTCTCAGGTTGATGTATTCATGCTAAGTGTATGTAGATGTACACATAATTTCCTGCCAAGGACGAGTAGACTACTCGCTGCAAACAACATCATTACCCCGCCCATATATTTAGCTTATAGCCGGATACCGCCCTGTACTCGCTGACTGCACTCTAAAGGAGACAAATGCATATACTGAGTAGGTGTAACAGAAACGAGGAAGACAAACAATGCAATAAAGAGGATCGAAACAACGTTTTTTTTATCAATAGTTTCTTGTATGCTCCTCTTCTGTTCTCACTTTCTTCATTTCGTTTCCTTTGATTCTTTTGCAGTGGACCCCCTTTCCCCCTTCCCCGTTTTAAAACCTCAACAAATCTGAGAAAATCAAGTCTTCAAATCGGGTGGTCTTAACATGAGGGTTCCATTTGTATAATTATTTTATGAAGAAATGTTAGCCGGGTGGAAACGTTCAGTATGTTGTGTATGTCGAGCCCAGTTTTAATTGTGTGTG
>NW_027126496.1:7500-18277 GCF_037325665.1 Littorina saxatilis | reverse complement strand
CCGTGGATTTCATTGCGAGGGGTTATAAGCTTACTTATTTCTTTTTTTGTCCTCGATGCTAATGAACATGTTGCATGATGACTAGGTGGGAAGGGGGAGGGGCGTGAGGTCGAAGGGGTGGGGTGGTGATGGGGGGGGGGGGGGGTGATAATACAATAGGGTGGGGAAAGAGGTGGGGAGGGATGGGGGATGGTAGGGGTGTGTGAAAGAGAGAGAAAGAGAGGGAGAGAGAGAGAGAGAATGAGAGACAGTGAGAGACAGAGACACTGACAGACAGACACATAAGACAAACTCAAGACTCAAGTCTCCAAGACTCAAAGATGCAGACAGACAGACATACAGAAAGAGATACACAGACAGAGACACAGAGAGGAGAAAACAGGTGGCGTAAGGCGAAATAACAACATTTAGTCAAGCTGTCGAACTCACAGAATGAAACTGAACGCACTGCATTTTTTCACCAAAACCGCATACTCGTTGGTTCGTCAGTCCACCGCTCGTGGGAAAGGCAGTGAAATCGACAAGCCAGAAGAGTGCGGTAATGGTCGCGCTGAGCAGGATGACACGCGTTTCTGTATCTCTATTCTTTTTAGCGTACTGAGTTTGGTTATAATCCAAACATAGCATATCTATATGTTTTTGAAATCAGGGACCAACAAGGAATAAGATGAAATTGTTTCTAAACCGATTTTGGACAATTAATTTTAATCATAATGTTCATATTTTTAATTTTTAAAGCTTGTTTGTAATCCAAATATAACATATGTATATGTTTGTGGAATCAGAAAATGACGAAGAATAAGATGAAATTGTTTTTGGATCGTTTAAAAAAATAATTTTAATGACAAGTTTCCGATTTTTAATGACCAAATTCATTAATTATTTTTGTTAACCACCAAGCTGAAATGCAATACCAAAGTCCGGCCTTCGTCGAAGATTGCTTTGCCAAAATTTCAATCAATTTGATTGAAAAATGAGGGTGTGACAGTGCCGCCTCAACTTTTACAAAAAGCCGGATATGACGTCATAAAAGGTATTTATGGAAAAAATAAAAAAAACTGTCCGGGGATATCATTCCCAAGAACTCTCATGTCAAATTTCATAAAGATCGGTCCAGTAGTTTAGTCTGAATCGCTCTACACACACACACACACACACACACACACACACACACACACACACACACACACACACACACACACACACACACACACACACACACACACACATCACGACCCTCGTCTCGATTCCCACTCTATGTTAAAACATTTAGTCAAAACTTGACTAAATCAGTAAATGTAAAAAGCGTTCAAATCGTGATTTCCAAGCAAAATGGCTCTCCCTACACGGTCTTTTATTGGTGTTTTACCTGTCATGTTTCTTAAGGTTTGTCAAGATTTGCACAAGATTGGAAGAGTTTTACTTTCAAGAAATTAAAGTTAAAAAAGGTTTGAACAAGTTTCAGAGAACTGCATGGTGTCTGTTGTACTTAAATCAGCAAAGCTGATTGTTTCAGTTGCAGTATGCAACATATAATCCAGGGGCGGATTTAGGGGAGGGGGGGGGGGGGGGGGGGGGTGTTACAGGGGTTCCGCTCCCCCCCCCTAAAAAAAAAGAAATTTTGTCTGTGAGTTATATTTCTTTTTTCTGTCTGTAAAACCGGGGGAAGTTATTTGTTTTTTTTTAATTGTCACACAACAATTCTAAATAAAAAAAAGAACCAAGAAAGGTAGGTTGTTGGACATTTGTTATTGACAAAACAATACATTCACAGATATTTCGACCAAACGGTCTTTTAAGTGAACAGACAAACAAATATTCACACAAAACTTATCTTGATAGAATCAGTTTTCGCCCACTCGTCAGGAAGCCGAGCGAATGAATACCATGACAGCAAGTATAAGACAGACAGCTTGCCACAAAGAAATCGACATCTTCTTCCAGGAAGAAGCCAGAAAATGTTATAATCAAACATGTTGTGCCCGGTCATGCAATACAGTGCTTGTGTCATTGCGCCAGTGACGTCAGCCGTACAGCCTTGTGTTAGAACACACTCTGCACTTCTAACACAACAACAGGTTTTCATTGGACACACCTGTGTTGAGGGTGGGCTTTAGCAGCCTTTGTGCTGTGATTGGCTTCTTGAAAGCTGTCTATCATTTTCCATGGATCTAGAAGCACTTTGCTCACATGGCAGGTTTGTATTGGCTGGCTGCCGTTCCCAGTCCAGGTTATAAGCAAAGGAAGCGGACTGCTGCTGCACATCATAACGATCAACCGTTTACGAAGACATCTGACAACCATCTGGCAAATCTGCAAGGTAAGCACGGAGAGAGAGAGAGAGAGAGAGAGAGAGAGAGAGAGAGAGAGAGAGAGAGAGAGAGAGAGAGAGAGAGAGATAGAAAGAGAGAGAGAGAGAAAGAGAGCTCGAAAACGCAAGACATGTTTGTTATTCCAAACCTCAAAGTGAAGGAACACGCTTCAGGGCGCTCCTTCTCTCCGCTGTTGAAAACAAAAAGTATTTAAGAATCTCTTCCGGGCGGAAAGACGGCCAGCGGCATTGTGATCTCATCACATACCACTAGATCGGTGCCACGTACACAAACGAGGGAAGTATACAGCTAAGTGTGGTCTGGGTGGCCGAGTGGCAACGCACTTGCACTCGGAAGCGAGAGGTTGCGAGTTCGACCCTGGGTCAGGGCGTTAGCAATTTTCTTCCCCCCTTTCCTAACCTAGGTGGTGGGTTCAAGTGCTAGTCTTTCGGATGAGACGATAAACCGAGGTCCCTTCGTGTACACTACATTGGGGTATGCACGTTAAAGATCCCACGATTGACAAAAGGGTCTTTCCTGGCAAAATTGTATAGGCGTAGATACAAATGTCCACCAAAATACCCGTGTGACCTGGAATAATAGGCCGTGAAAGGTGGATGCAGCGCCTAAAGGCAGTCGATCTGTGAATGCGCGATATATTGTGTAAAAAAAATCCATCTAACACGGCATTAATAGGTAGCATGCGCCTCGAGTCGCCTTGTGTCTCTTTCTTTCATGGTACAGGACCTGCTTATCTCTCTGAGATGTTATCAAAATATTCAAACCTCTCCTCTCTTCGCTCTGCAACAGATACCAATGTACTTAGTAAACCAAAAAGAAACAGAAAATCAACTAACTATGGATTTGAGAGATCCTTCAAGTACCAGGGACCTCTTGTCTGGGAGAAAATCCCCCGGAGCATCAGGGATTCCCAGTCACCATCTGCCTTTAGAACAGCCCTCAAAACACACATGTTTAAGTTAGACCTCTGAAGGAGATCCCATGATCGGTGAGTCATCGGCGCTGCCACGTGTATTATCTACTAAAGTGTGGCGTTCATGAGGATGTGTATGTGCCTGTGTGTGTTGTACTAGAATAACGTATGCGTACATGGAATGACATTGCGGGTTACCTGAACATTGACAATGACGAAAGAAAGATTGTGTGTGTGTGTGTGCGCGCGCGCGCGCGTGTGTGTGTGTGTGTGTGTGTGTGCGCGTGTGTGTGCGTGCGTGTGTGGGTGTGTGTGACCATGTTTGAATTTATTCGGATTTAGTTCTCTTTCCTTGTTTGTATTATGATTGTGTAAGTGTAAAGCGCTCTGGGCTCGTCACCACGAGGTTTACGCGCTATATAAGTAATCGTTATTATTATTATTATTGTGTGGTGAGATACGTGCGCGATATAAATCCTCGTAAATAAAAATAATAAAAATAAAGTGGAAGTAAACAAACCCGATCTCACAAAATTTACTTTTTCTTTGTCTTTTCTACGATAAGTAATTACGGTGATAAAACAATTGCCTTTGCAAAAAGATTCCATCTGTATGATATGGATCCCCAGATGTTGTTTTTTCTCTATATTCTTTTAATAAATATTTTTGATGACATCATATCGGTCTTTTTGTGAAAGTTCAGGCGGCAATGACACGCTCTCCTTTTTTCAAATTGGTTGACATTTTGGTCAAGCAATCTTTGACAAAGTCCGGACTATGGGATTGCATTGCAGCTCGGAAGCTTCAAAATGAATTAATGAGCTTGCTGGTTAAAGTTCTTTTTCAAATCGTCTTTTCGCAAACAGACTTTAAAATAATGTCATCATATGCTCCATCAAACGCTGAATTAAAAAAAAATATAGCCATGTCATGTTAACACTAAAAATGGGATCATAATTAACGAAACGAGGTTAGGTTAATTAGGAACTCACATTTACATTTTAGAAACCGATCCAAAAATGATTTGATCTTATTCTTGTTCATTTCCTGATTCCAAAAACATATACATAATGTTATGTTTGAATTTAAAACAAGCTCAGAAAATTCAAAACAATAGAGAACAGCGCGCTCTCCTACTAAGCACAAACGCAACTGCGCAATACTAGCATGTCAATTTCATTGCATTTTCCACGTAAAAAGTGTCAACGATTTCTTTGCCACGGGTAATTGACAAAGCTCTTTTGTGTCGGTGACAAATGCAGTGCGTTCAGTTTCATAATGTGAGTTCGACAAATTGACTGAATGTTGTAATTTCGGCTCACGGTTAACATATTAATAATATGTTCAGTAGTTATGTTTAATTTGGTCAAGGCAAAACGAGCTTCAAAACTGACAGACAGAATCTGTTTTTCTTGGTGGTGCTGGTCGTGTGTGTGTGTGTGTGTGTGTGTGTGTGTGTGTGTGTGTGTGTGTGTGTGTGTGTGTGTGTGTGTGTGTGTGTGTGTGTGTGTGTGTGTGTGTGTGTGTGTGTGTGTGTGTGAATGTTGTGTTTTTCTTTCACCTTTTGAACCTGAACAATGGCATAATTTACCGACTGCAGGATGACGAGTTTCAAAACGGACACACAGAAGCTGATGTTCTTGGTGATGCTGGTCGTTGCGGACAGCACCAGAGCCAAGGTTCACACTCTGCCCACGGCCAGGAGCGAGACCGTGAGTTCAAGGCAACATGGTGACCTGCCCGCCGCGACCTCTGGCACTGCTCTTCGCACTGTACGCGACTTGAATGAAGACGACCGTCTGACATCTCACCCCACTGAAGACCGTCTGATATCTCACCTCCCTGATGACCGGAAGCGCGGATTTGGTAACGTTAGTGTGTTTCTCTTTCTCTCTCTGACTTACTCTCTGTCTCTCACCCGCTCCCTGTCTCGCCAAGACCTCCTTCTCTCTCTGTCTCTGTCTCTCTCTCTCTCTCTGTCTGTCTGTCTGTCTGTCTGTCTCTCTGTCTCTCTCTGTCTCTGTCTCTCTACACGGAGAGAAGACGTGTTTACAAGTGCTCCACTATTCTTGCGTTTTTGACAGTGATATCGTACACTGTCAGCGACCATTTTCATATGTGCTTTTTTGTGACGATGTGGACTACACTGTGGTGAACTTTTCTATAGCTTTTTTTCACACATGGTGGTGATTTTTGTGGAATTGTGTTTTTCAACTATGCCATCACTGTGCTCTTTGTGAGCGGGCTGCTGGGTCAGCCACGCTTGGCCACGCTTGACTGGCGCCACCACCTGGCTCTGGACAGCTCAGCCGCGCCTTATCAGTATCCCCCCGACGCGCTCGCCGCCTCCCATGTCGGCATCAATTAAGCTCCTCCGCCGCTTCGGTCCCAGTGTGTTATTTTGACCTGCCATGCTGCGGTCAAGAACTTTCCCACCGTCAGTAGCAGACTATCAAGATTCCAAACTCTGACAACTCCGAAGACTCTGGAGAGAATTTCTCTCTGCAGGGCTGCAGAGGTTTGATCGTCATTTTGCCTGACTGTGGTACCCGCTGCGTAGCCTCGACTAAACGTGTTTGATAATGTGAATGTTACTATGTCTCCTGCTCAGCTGGCCATGAGCTTTGTGTGTTCAACACTTATTCACATACTTTACATGTGCTTCCCCATTAACCACTTTTAATTCATCATGGCCCTCCACCATAACAAACACAGACAGTGAATGGGCCCCAACAATGGACATAAAAATAGATCCCAAACAGATGACCTTTGAAGTTCCCATCACCCTGTTGCCTCTAGCAAGAAAGGTTCTTTACCTACGCTATGTTCTTGACATTCACTCTCACCAGGACTTTTCAGTGAAATGGCTGGATGAAGCTGAAAATCCCCTTCGCCACATAACTGTCCAAGATAGTGATTCGTTCACGAATATTCCAACGGCGCTGCCATTGTCTGACCTATACAGAACAAAAATCGTGGTACAATGCGGCAGTACTAAACTTGTCACCATTACGGTGTCTTACACCACAGGGACAATTCTGATACAAGGCAACAAGTGCCTTACGTGGAGGATGACGGAATTCAATAACATTGTACAGTGCATTCAGACACTAAACAAACTGCCAGCTGACAGCACTACTGATAGCACTACTCTACATGCCGAGCTGACCAGGCTGCCGCTGCCATCTACGTCACGCTCTGCCAGCGGCGGTCTGGTCATGAGCGATACAGACCCCACAAGAACAGAGGTGCCAGATCAGCAAAAACCGCAGTTAGGCGAAAGACCCATCAGAGCCTCGCGTCGGCTTCCAGAGCAAGCAGAGGCAACGTCCCCTACTTTAATCTCGCCCGCTGGCGGTCAGCCCGACACCCCCTCCCGGCCGCCAACTCCTCCCCCCGCCCCAGTCCTTGAGACTGAGCAAGTTGCACCAGACCGTGACAAGGACGACGACTGTGGGATAACCAGCAGTGCCGTTATCTCCCCTGATCCTTCGCCCTCCTCTCACCGTCTGTTAATATGCGACCCCCTGAGGTCACTGGCACTGACAGCGAAAGTGTGAATGACCCTCAGATCTCACCACTGCACCTCCTACAGCCCCCCGCTGATTCTTTGACCACAGCCGATCAGGCGCCAGAGGCAACCACCGTGACAGAAGCCCCCACCTTTGCTTCCCCCTCCCTAGCCCTGCCTGATGATGTCATTTTGCTGATAGACCGTGACAAGGACGACGACTGTGGGATAACCAGCAGTGCCGTTATCTCCCCTGATCCTTCGCCCTCCTCTCACCGTCTGTTAATATGCGACCCCCTGAGGTCACTGGCACTGACAGCGAAAGTGTGAATGACCCTCAGATCTCACCACTGCACCTCCTACAGCCCCCCGCTGATTCTTTGACCACAGCCGATCAGGCGCCAGAGGCAACCACCGTGACAGAAGCCCCCACCTTTGCTTCCCCCTCCCTTGCCCTGCCTGATGATGTCATTTCGCTGATAGAAACAGCAAAAATGCAGGTTAAGGTTGAACTGAAGCAGCACATGAAGATGAAATTTGACAAGATTCTTGAAATCACGGAAACACTTCAGAAAGAGAATAGCATTCTCTCCAAAGAAATTCACTCCCTTAAATCACAACTAGGTGACTGCAAAAAGCAACTGCAGGAACAAAGAAGTTCACACCAGAAGCCAGAGACATCTTCCGTGCAAACGGAAACCGACAGCCTGCCTCCAATCAGCACAACAGAGTGTACAACTGCCAAAGCCGTTGATATCTGCAGCGTCACAGTTACTCACAAATTTTCTGTGCTGTCGGATTCCGACGGAGATAATCTGTCGACATGCACACACAAAAAAGACGGCGAAGAGCGCACATTAGAAGCAAACAAACCCACAGTCAACAGTCCCGCTACGAACAACCAGCTGCGCCAGCACCCCGAGAAAACACCGCGACAGCGACTAGCAGAGTGTAGGGTGGCCGCAGAGACAACCCATGTGCTTGTTAGGCCAGAGCTCACGTTTCCGGGGAAACGGGCTGAAAATCTCAGTGTCTCTGGCCTAACCCTGGACGACCTAGCACACTGGCTGCAAAACATTCCTCAGTGCCCGAGTGTGTTACACGTCACGGTACACATTGGCGTTAACACATGTCGGGACAACACCATTACAGAATTGACATGGAGCGCCCTTGTCAAGCTATTGAAAAGGGTGTTTCCCAATGCCCTTCGACAGTTCTCCTCAATTATCCCACCCTGGGGAGAACATCTCCTCAAGAAATCTGTGGCGGCTTCCAACGACGAACTGTCCAGGGCCTGCAGCAAGGCGAAGGTGGCGCTGGTCGACCACACCTCGACCTTCGTCACCAACAACGGCGCTCCACGCAAGGCCCTGTACAGGGACGACCTGCATCCCAGTCGTCAGGGCACCGGCAGACTGGCGTGCAACATCAAGTACGCTGGTCAGCCGCGTGACGTCACCCACAGTGGCCACCGCAAACCACTGCTGGAGGATCCGGTCATTAGCCCGGACAAGTCCCCTGCACAGCATCCCCCTCACTACGAGATGTCGGAACAGCAACGACCCTGGGGACAGCCACCAAGACACCGTCTACACAACGTTCCATCTGTTCGCTTCTCTAAAACAGTGAGACAGCCATGGCAGGCTGTTGGCGACCGTGACAGCCACGTGTCAATGTCACCAGCCATCAGTGAACCGAGGCGGAGTGATTCAACCTCTTCACACCCGGGCCCCTCGGGTCTGCCTCTCTCGCCACCCCCCTACTGGTGGCACGCATCACAGCGCCTTCACCACCAGCCCTGGCCTCAGCCACACCACTTGCCCCCCCAGGGGAGTCCTGTGTCGCCTCATTGGGTATATAACGGTGCAACACCGTTTTTTCGGCAACACTACCCCCACCCGGGTAGCGTACATGTAATGACTGCAGCTACACTTGTGTAACGTACTAAACAATCATGAGTCACACCATATGCTTGCTGGGAGAGATGTATGTATGTATGTATGTATGTATGTATGTATGTATGTATGTATGTATGTATGTATGTATGTATGTATGTATGTATGTATGTATGTATGTAGGTAACTATGTATGTAGGTATGTATGTATGTATGTATGTATGTATGTATGTATGTATGTATGTATGTATGTATGTATGTATGTATGTATGTATGTATGTATGTGTGTATGTATGGGTGTGTGAGTGTGTGTGTGTGTGTGCGTGTGTGTGTGTGTGTGTGTGTGTGTGTGTGGGTGTGTATGTATGTATGTGCGCATATGTGCAGGTATGAAAATTACTCCTACGCGTGCATACCCGTGCATACGTACGTATGTGTGTGTGTGTGTGTGGAGGGGGGGGTGCGTTTGTTTGCGTGAGAGACAGAGAGAGAGAGACTCAAGCAGGAAACAGGAGTCCTACGTTTTGCCCTACGTACGTCCACTTCCTAGGCGGAACATAATTATGTAGAAACTATGTAACAACTTAACTAGCATTGAACTCAATGCTCATGGCCACTTGACTCATGGAGATTTCTCGTGAACAATATAGTTATCTGTGCATTCTCCTGCAAAGGGTAAGATTCCCTCAGCTCAGGAGGGCAAGTGTGTAGATCGTGCACTAATTTGTTATTTGTGCGCCCGTTCGTGTCCTCGACCCAGGAGGGCGAGTGTCTAAATCGTTCACTACCTTAATATTTTGTGCGCCCGTTCGAGTTCCTGAACTCAAAAGGGCAAGTGAGTTACCGTGACGATTCTGTGTGTCTAAACTTATCACTATCGTGATATTGTGCACAGGTTCGTGTTCTATGGTAACTGGAGTTGTGAACCTACGTTTAAAACCCCTTTTGTTTTTGCTTCGTAGCAAAACCCGTGAGAAGAGAAAAGGTGGACTGTGTCTTTAAGGATAGATCTTCAACTGTGTACCAGCCCTGCATTGTGTGTGAGCATAATCGCGCTGCCTTCATCATATTGAGGAATCTTCAAACTAACTTTGTTAACTGTGTTCTACAGCTAAATTCGTGACCTGACTTGGACGTGCTCGCTTCTTATACGTGCCTCAGGTCGGTCACGCTATAGTGACGGCATTGTATGTGTCGTGCCCTGAAGCCATTGGTTTATTTTCATCCGCAAAGAAAGCGGCTGGTCTCCGTAATTTCTGTGAACGTTTTGTTCATCTTGCATTTAATTTCTGTGAACGTTTTGTTCATCTTGCATTTAAGCTTATATTATCTAGTATCCCATTGTTTGTTGTGGGATTTGCTTTACCTTTTGTTCGGTCACCCTTCATTTTTAAGCAACAATTTGTTTCTTTATTTTTGATTGCATACCTTTGTGTGCTGCTATCTCATCCTGTATCATCCTGTTCTAAATAGCAACTATAATTCGTGTTGTGGGAATCTTGACATTTACTTGGAGAAATCCTTGTGCGTTTATGATATACTAGAACTGTTGTCTTGACTGCTCCGGATACTCATATTTCCGGATTTTCCTTGCTTTATTATCTACTGCTGTTTGTTACAATATTGCACTTCGTCCTAATGTCAACAACATCAAACACTGTTCTCCGTATAGGGCATGTAAATATTTATCATTTAGTCAACAAAGTACACGATGTCTGTGTATTGCTAAACCAGCAACCAGAGCTGGTACAGCTCTTCGGTGTAAGTGAAACGCGTCTAGATTCGCGTATCTCAGACAGCCTTGTTAACATTCCGAATTATTCGGTTTTACGACGGGACAATGCACGAGTAGGCCAAACAGGCATCGCTCTTTATGTTCATCAGTCCATTGCTGGGATTGTCAAACGTAGAACTGATCTTGAAGATGAAAATGTTGAATGTATGTGGTTGGAACTAAAACATGACAAATCCTCTCCCTTGCTTATTGGCTATGTGTATCGTAACCCTGCTGAAACGTCAAGGTGGATTGATGATTTTGTTTCTATGATGGACAGAGTGAAGGCTCGTGACGAGAATGTTGTATTGCTTGGCGATTTTAACATTAACCTACTCAGGCCTCAAACAA
>NW_027126495.1:0-2122 GCF_037325665.1 Littorina saxatilis | reverse complement strand
GTCTTATTCGAACAATCTCTCGTTTCTCACTCTTCTAACTGTTGTCACACTTTAGCAGTCTTATTCAACCAATCTCTTCATTTTTCATTCACCTATCTGCAGGCAAACTTGAGCAGTCTTGTTCAACCAATCTCTTCATTTTTCATTCACCTATCTGCAGGCAAACTTGAGCAGTCTTATTCAACCAATCTCTTAATTTCTCATTCACCCAACTGTAGGCAAACCTGAGCAGTCTTATTCAACCAATCTCTTCATTTTTCATTCACCTATCTGCAGGCAAACTTGAGCAGTCTTGTTCAACCAATCTCTTCATTTTTCATTCACCCAACTGTAGGCAAACCTGAGCAGTCTTATTCAACCAATCTCTTCATTTTTCATTCACCTATCTGCAGGCAAACTTGAGCAGTCTTGTTCAACCAATCTCTTCATTTTTCATTCACCTTTCTGCAGGCAAACTTGAGCAGTCTTATTCAACTAATCTCTTAATTTCTCATTCACCCAACTGTAGGAAAACCTGAGCAGTCTTATTCAAACAATCGCTTAATTTCTCATTCACCTAACTGTAGGCAAACTTTAGACGTCTTATTCAAACAATCGCTTAATTTCTCATTCACCTAACTGTAGGCAAACTTTAGACGTCTTATTCAAACAATCTCGTCATTTCTCATCTACCCCCCGCGGGTTAGGGGGAGTCCCATATTGGTTGGGACGACAAAGAATTTACCCGATGCTCCCCAGCATGTCGTAAGAGGCGACTAACGGATTCTGTTTCTCCTTTTACCCTTGTTAAGTGTTTCTTGTATAGAATATAGTCAAATTTTGTAAAGATTTTAGTCAAGCAGTATGTAAGAAATGTTAAGTCCTTTGTACTGGAAACTTGCATTCTCCCAGTAAGGTAATATATTGTACTACGTTGCAAGCCCCTGGAGCAAATTTTTGATTAGTGCTTTTGTGAACAAGAAACAATTGACAAGTGGCTCTATCCCATCTTCCCCCTTTCCCCGTCGCGATATAACCCTTCGTGGTTGAAAATGACGTTAAACACCAAATAAAGAAAGAAAGAAAGAAAGTCTGGATGTACACAATTGACTTCCCTTCTCAGTCAGTTTACATTTTGTCTGTATACTTGCTGAACATAATGATAATAATACGAGAATTTATTATAACGCGCACATACCTCACCACAAGGCGACTCAAGGTGCACTCATACACATTCTTTCGCATTAACAACTCGTGCACACAACATGAATTCAAACCTTTCCAGATGGGAAAAAAGTACACTTGGTTTCAGTATGGGATATTTTTAACTTAATTTTCTTGCACATGCTTTCAGTTCCGTGGAGTCCCTGGTGATGACTTGAGCACCGCGGACAAAGAGGAGCTGGCGTACAACTCCATCATGAACTGGCTCAACACTGATGCCGCAGAGATCCTAGCCAACGCTGAGGACCCCGTCACTGACAGACAGGCTGAGTTTCTGGTACGTTAGTTTGTAATTGTGCGTTCTTGAGTGTTTAGTTTTGTGTGTCTCACTATCGGGGTAAATCACTGGTACTTGTCAGTGGATTATGAAGGGAGGAGTGAAACAGGTGCAATGCAAACTTGGTAACTAGAGTGTGTACAGGTGTTTTTTGACTCACATGCGAAGCAAAAGTGAGTCTATGTACTCACCCGAGTCATCCGTCCGTCCGTCCGTCCCGGCGTCCGTCCGGAAAACTTTAACGTTGGATTTTCTTGGACACTATTAAGTCTATCAACACCTGATGTGGCCTGATGGTGTATGGTTACAAGATCTCAAAAAACATGTGCGGCAACTTGACCTCACTTCAAGTTCAAGGTCACAGGGGCCGTAATTGTTGTCTTAAAAACGACCATTTTTCACATTTTTGCATTTTTTTCTGAAGTTATCGAGAATGGCAACCTTAGCTATGTATGCTATACAGGGCAATGTAAGCCCTATCTTTGGACACCAGTTTGGTTGACCTTGCTTCAAGGTCAAGGTCGCAAGGGTCCTTTAAAGTTGGATTGTATACATAGTTTGAAGTGACCTTGACCTTGAACTATGGAAGGTAACTCTTCCAAATCTACATATGTGTGAGGGAAATACATTATATTTACAAAA
>NW_027126494.1:7500-10207 GCF_037325665.1 Littorina saxatilis | reverse complement strand
GGAATGTTACCTGTATGTATAGACAAAGAGCGAAACACGGTGTTTTATTCCTGAGGTTAACTATTCAAAATTAAAAGACTGGGTTGAAGACATTTTTAAATTATTGTTTTTTTTTTTTTTTTTTTAGATAATATGGATGGATTATTTAATGACTAAGGTTACACGAGACTATGCATGTAGGTCAAGATTTCGCTTGTCCCCAGTTTCAGCAGAAAGAGACCACAAACTCTCTATAGCGTGCTTGCATTTTTCTAGTGTGCACGTGCAACAATAAATATATATGCACTCAATTACACAGACGGAGAAGCGTATCATGGGGTAGGATACGTATTTATTCTCATTTTTCATACAGCGACAACAACGTTAGCTTGAGCTACCCAAGTAGGCAAGTAAAAGTATTTGCAGTGTGTTGAGTCGTTACCCAGAGTAGCGTTATGAGGCTGTACCACGAAGCGTGTCTGATGCCAATTCGTCTCGGCCAATGATTAACAGCTATTGTGTTTTCAGCGTAGCAATAGGGCCCGATATTTAGACGAGACAAGTATAATGCCGACGAGTCGAAGACGAGTCGCATTATACTTGTTCGAGTCTAAATATCGGACCCTATTGCTACGATGAAAACACAATAGCGTTTATATAGCTATTCTGACATTAAATTCTGTGTTAAAATCATGTTTTGTCAGCAACAAGGACCAGAATGGTCCATGTCGTTGATTGCAGACGACGGTTCCCTTTCTGCATGAAGCCACGGAAATAACCGAACATTGAAAAACCCACGGACATGTATTACGGAGAAAACTCAAGATAACCGGATGCTTAGCATTACGTCAATATCTTAGGAATCATATGACGTTATGACGTATCATGCTTGCCTACGTAGATTGTATGTTCGAAAGTCTGACTTCTGTTGGGAATTCGCGTGGTGAAGACTGCGGTAAATCTGTAGATGATAAGAGAACAAGGATTGTCTCAGAAGAAACGACGAAATGTTTCAGACCGGTAACTTCATTTCAACATTGCACTACACAATGGACGTTCTATGTGACAGGAGAGTTTGCTGATTTTGTGTTAAACATTGGTGATTGGAGAGATCGTCTGCAAAAATCAGAGATAGGTCGCTTCAGATTGCAGCTTCTGGAAATTTGCAAGGTTTGCTGCCAGTTAAAGAACTGGATTTTACACGTAATGTATATCATGTACAGTAAGCAACAACAAAAACACACACAAAGCAAATTGCATCGTCTGTCGACTAGCCACAGACACAAGCCTGGCGAGGTATGCGTGTACTTTATACACGTGGAAGAAACCGGAACCATGCGTCTTTGTTATTGCCGATATCGTTTGGATATCGGCAAAAATGGCCAACTTTCGTAGCGTTATGCTTTGATGATCGGAAAAGGGATGTGTGAGACCATCCAATCACAGCCCCCGAATCCCCCCACGTGTCCATCAGAATAGCTATATATTACAATGATACTGTATGCTTATGTAATTTAATTATCATAAATACCATTACACTGCCACCTTGAGAATTACAACGTGCCGTATTATGTATCATGCGTATTATGATACAGAATGCCTTTCCATATATATATATATAACATGGTACATTTCTACAAAGCTTCTGTCAATTTGTTCTGGAGACTCAACTGTTCCGTGATTATAGTTCTACACAGTTATAAAGTTGCGGTGACTGACAGTAAACAATTGTGTCATCTTCGGACCATCAGTCATGTTGTAACTTATCAGCAGATCAGTTTACGGCAGGAATTGATCAATTCTTCAGAATTAGGAAGTTTGCCGTTGCTGACAAATCACAATGCTGCAATCTTGGGGCCATTACCTGTGATGATTACTTATCAACAGGTCATTGACAATTGTTTGTTTGTTTGTTTGTTTGTTTGCTTAACGCCCAGCCGACCACGAAGCGCCATATCAGGGCGGTGCTGCTTTGACATATAACGTTTGTTTGTTTGTTTGTTTGCTTAACGTTTGTTTGTTTGTTTGCTTAACGCCCAGCCGACCACGAAGGGCCATATCAGGGCGGTGCTGCTTTGACATATAACGTGCGCCACACACAAGACAGAAGTCGCAGCACAGGCTTCATGTCTCACCCAGTCACATTATTCTGACACCGGACCAACCAGTCCTAGCACTAACCCCATAATGCCAGACACCAGGCGGAGCAGCCACTAGATTGCCAATTTTAAAGTCTTAGGTATGACCCACGACCTCCACGACCTCCCGATCACGGGGCGGACGCCTTACCACTAGGCCAACCGTGCCGGTCGGTCATTGAAATGAACGGTAGGAATATTAGTTCGCCGGTATTAACAACCGATCTTTGTGTCTCCTCAGTGAAGCGACAAGGTACATTTTGTTTGTAGGAAGGCTGCTAAGGTAATTTAAAATCGCTCTCGTCTGTAACGATGATCTTTTGACAAAAGAAAAGGGGCTTTGTGTCTGTGCGTGTACTGTGTCTACCTACACTGACATTTCGATTCGGTTTGGTCTGTACATTTGATTATGCTACACTTGTATGATTTATTTTTTCAGGTTTTGAAATGGATGATTTCGTAGTAATTTGTTGTGGTAATTATTATCTTCATTTCAAACTGTGTCATGTACAATGTATCGCCATTGTTGAAAGAGAGATGTTTGTTTTGATTGTAAAACTGGCTTGTGTGTAAGATGTTGACGATTCGGG
>NW_027126494.1:0-2500 GCF_037325665.1 Littorina saxatilis | reverse complement strand
TCTCTCTCCCTCTCTCTCTCCCCCCCCTCTCCCCCCTCTCCCCCCTCTCCCCCCTCTCCCCCCTCTCCCCCCTCTCCCCCCCTCTCCCCTTCTCTCTCCCTCTCTCTCCCCAAGACTCCTTCCTTCTGATCTTTCACTACCCCCCGCGGGTTAGGGGGAGTCCCATATTGGTTGGGACGAGAAAGAATTTACCCGATGCTACCCAGCATGTCGTAAGAGGCGACTAACGGTTCTGTTTCTCCTTTTACCCTTGTTAAGTGTTTCTTGTATAGAATATAGTCAATGTTTGTAAAGATTTTAGTCAAGCAGTATGTAAGAAATGTTAAGTCCTTTGTACTGGAAACTTGCATTCTCCCAGTAAGGTCATATATTGTACTACGTTGCAAGCCCCTGGAGCAATTTTTTGATTAGTGCTTTTGTGAACAAGAAACAATTAACAAGTGGCTCTATCCCATCTCCCTCCTTTCCCCTATCCCATCTCCCCCTTTTCCCCGTCGCGATATAACCTTGAATGGTTGAAAACGACGTTAAACACCAAAGAAAGAAAGAAAGAAAGAAAGAAAGAATGATCTTTCACTACAGAAGCATGCTTTAATCCTTTCTTTCTTTCTTTCTTTCTTTCTGTCTGTCTGTCTGTCTGTCTGTTTCTGTTTGTGTGTCTGTCTGTCTGTCTGTTTCTGTTTGTCTGTCTCTAGCTCTGTCTCGCTCTGTCTCTCTCTGTCTCTCTCTCTCTCTCTCTCTCTCTCTCTCTCTCTCTCTTTCTCTTTCCCCACCCAGCTGTTTCTCTCCCTCTTTCTCCTTCTCCTCCTCTTCCAGCTCACAAACTACAAGACAACACTTTTTCCCTTTCTCTACAAACACCACCACCATCATACGTGACATATCCTTCCTCATTCCTCGCCTTTTTCCACTCTCTTTTTCCACTCTCTTTTTCCTGCATCGTGTTTCCTCGTCTTGACCTTTATATGTGTATGATTGACCGACGATTGTGTTCGCTGCTTCATCGTACACCTATTTGTTCAGGCACATTTTCCTCCCAAACTGCCAAATGACTAACCGTTTACACAGATTGTAAAAAGAGGGATCCCGTGGATTCTTAACGCCTGGCTTTCACACTTTGGCTTTTTCTGCTACCCCCCCCCCCCCCCCAGCCCCCTTTTACCTCTCCCCCCCTCCCCCTCCCTAAATCTCTCCTCCTTCCCCTTATCCCCAGGTTTCTCACTTTGGTTTTTTCGCACACCTCTCTCTCCCACCCCCTAAATATTTTCTCCTGTCTCCTCCCAGCCACCTCTCCCTCCCTCCCTCCCTCCCCAAACCCTAAATATTTTCTCCTGTCCCCTCCCTGCCACGTCTTCCCCTCTCTCTCTCTCTCTCTCCCCCCCCCCCCCCCCCCGCCCCCCTTTAAATCTTTCCTGCTGGCGTATCTCTATGAGGAGTGGAAAAAGAATGCGCTTTTCACCTGTTTGGTGTTATAGAAAGATAAAATACACTTGTCTGCTACCCTGGCAGAGATTATACCACTGCCAGGAATATGGTGGGGTTGTCATGGCAATGCTAGACTCGCTCTATGCCTCGTTGGGTTGTGAGGGAAAGGGGTGTTGGAGGAGAGGAAGAGGGGGGGGGGGGTGGAAGAATATGACGCTAACTTTCAGATGTGTTGGGGGGGGGGGGGGGGGGGGGGGGGCAGGGAGAAGTTTATGAGGATGGAGTTCAAAATATCTATGGAGCCTTGTTATTGAGGATCGAGAGATATGACTATGTCGGGGAGAGACGGGGTAGGGGTAGTTGACAGTATTGAGTAACGTTCACATTTACCGGGGGGGGGGGGGGGGGGGAAGGGGTAGAGGGGTTACATGTATGAAGTGCAAAATATCAATAGAGCGTTATAGGTAGGGAGGGGGAGAGGTGGAGGGGTAGGGGGAAGGAGAGGGGTTACATGCATGAAGTGCAAAATATCAATAGAGCTTTATAGGTAGGGAGGTAGAGGGGGGAGAGGTAGATGGGGGAAGAACATGACGCGAAGAGACGATGGGGGAGAGGGGAGGGGGCGTTAACCGGTCGATGAGAATAATATCCATAGACCCTTGTTAGATAGGTAGGGAGGGGGGTGAGGATATGGGTAGAACATGACGCTAACTTTCACATGTGCCGAGAGAAGTTGGGGAGGGGGGGTTGGGATTGGGATGATATGTGGGGCGGGGAAGGGGTGTAAATGTGCTAACGGGATGAAGTGCACAGTATCTACAGAAGCTTGTTACTGAGGTGTACTTGGGACGTTAACGAGGCAGAGGTGCTACGAGGACGATGTACAAGGTGTTCAGCTGTGCTGGAGGCACGGAATAGGGGGGGGGGGGGGGAGTAGGGGGGAGATGTGGTATTAATAAGGGGTAACGAGGATACAAGCGTTTGTATTCTTGGTTGGTTGGTTTCCTTGGTGTTTGCGTGTTTATTTAATTTGTTCTCTGCCTTTGTCGCTCTCTGTCTGTATGTCCCTGTCCAC
>NW_027126493.1:2500-34148 GCF_037325665.1 Littorina saxatilis | reverse complement strand
CCAGTGATCCATAACACTTACATAATTTATGTTTATAGTCTATATAGTTCATTGTCCATTCTTACATAATACAAAATTTCAAGCTTGAGTGTTGAACATTTCAGTAGTTATGACGGGTTTTAGGCGAGCTAATGCGCTACTGGCTCAAATCCGACAAAATCCGGCAGTGACTAAAACTGCGCGCTACCAATTTTAAGTGGACGCTACTGAGATTCATAGCTGTTATATAATTTATCTGTATGTTTCTAGTCATTCCATCGTCAGTTCTTACATTATACAAAATTTCAAACTTCAGTGATAAAATTTACGATAGCTAAGACGCGTTATAGGAGAGCTATCCTAAGGCCGTGGCTCCATGTCCGACAATCGTCGGATTTGAGAGTAGTGCATTAGCTCTCCTTAAACTCGTCATAACTTCCGTATTTTTCATCATTGAAGTTTGAAATTTTGTATTATGTGAGAATGGACGATGAACTAACTAGAAATATAAAAATAAAGTATATAAGTGCTATGGTTCAAGGTAGCGCGTGCTGGCGCGTGCTAGCGCGTGCTAGCGCGTGCTGGCGCGTAGTTTAGGCGGACCCTATTTGCTGGTTGAAGACCAAGCGAAACAATATCGTGCCGCTAGCATATTTGCTTGTTGAAGACCAAGCCAAACGATATCGTGCCATTAGCAGCCTAACCAAACGATATCGTGCCGCTAGCATATTTGCTAGCCAAACGATATCGTGCCGTTAGCAGCGGCCTTTAAAATATGAAATGTTAGCCGAGTTAAAAAAAAAAACTAATAAAAAGGGAGGTAACCTTCAATGTACGCAAATTACCAAGATAGCAACAGTTGCTTCCCTTTAAATACTAACCTATTTCTTTCTGTGAACATGTTCATAACAAGATGATAGGTTTTGAATGTGTTACACTATTTTAGGCAATCCTATTTGGTACAAAACAAAGGTTAACATGACGGCGGACTAAAAAAAACTAACTCCTTTCAGAAAACGATAACAAACAGAAAAACCTGATACCAACAAAAAACAAGTCGCGTAAGGCGAAATTACTACATTTAGTCAAGCTGTGGAACTCACAGAATGAAACTGAACGTAGTCCGCCGCTAGTGCAAAAGGCAGTGAAAGTGACGAGCCTGTTTGGCGCGGTAGCGATTGCGCTGTGCTTCATAGCACGCTTTACTGTACCTCTCTTCGTTTTAAATTTCTGGGCGTGGTTTTAATCCAAACATATCATATCTATATGTTTTTGGAATCAGGAACCGACAAGGAATAAGATGAAATAGTTTTTAAAACGATTTCGGAAATTTAATTTTGATCATAATTTTTATATTTTTAATTTTCAGAGCTTGTTTTTAATCCTAATATAACATATGGATGCAATTTGGTGCAATCTGGGGCTATCTGAGCCTTAAAATTGGATTCAAACATGGCCCCAAAACTATTTTACTATAACTATGACTATAACTATGACTAGGAAAAAAAAATTTAAAAAAAATTTAAAAAAAAAAATTTTAAAAAAAGGAAAATTACGGAAAATAAAAAAATACGGTTTATTTTTTTCAAAAATACGGAAAATACGGAAAATACGGAGAATTTTCATGCCTGAATATGTCTGAGAAGTTGAACGCAAACCAACCAGGTGTGAGCGTGTGTTGTAAGGAGTGCACTATTTTGTAACGTGGGATTATGTACATGAAATTATAAATAGGGTTTGTGTGGTGTGTATCTATGCTTTTTATGTTTTTAAGGGAAAAATATTTATTACCTGTGTGTGATTACATTTTGTTTTTTATTCACAGTTGGCTGAAATATTTGCCGAGGAACGACAATGCAGTGTATTATATAATTATATATGTATTCAAAGAATAAAGACATGATGAATCTGAAGCTTGATGAATGACTTGTTTTACAGATAATCACACACACTTCAACAGACGCAGTTGATACAGTTTGGGTTTTATTTATCTAAAACATATACAAACAATAGCAGTTTAACAAAGTTGGTAAACAATGTAAAGTAAAACAACTGAAGTAACATTAAAGAGCCATGAACTGGTAATGTGAAACTGCTCTTAGGCTAATGTCAGATGGAGCTCGCAAAACACGAAACAAAAGCCGAACAAAAGCAAAACATGGTGCTTTTGTGTGTTGTTTTGCTTTTGTTCGGCTTTTGTTTCGTGTTTTGCGAGCTCCGTCTGACATTAGCCTTAGACAACACGCACATCCAGTTAACAACAATAAATGCATGACTACCAAGCATCAAAAGGACTCACTGATTCACGCACAAATTCCGCGTGTGCTCAATAATTATTGATAACATTTAACACATAGGCTACAAGTTCGTGACACTGACAGTCGAAGTGGTCTGTCAAATGCTAACTTGAATCATTTGTTTCCACAGCATTATGAAAGGTAAATATGCGCCGACATGGCTGCAATCTACTGGCCGTATAAAATTTCATCTCACACGGCATCACTGCAGAGCGCCTAGAACTGTACCCACAGAATATGCGCGATATAAGCTTCATTGATTGATTGATTGATTGATTATCGATAGCATCCTTGCCATCTTTTCGCAGCTGAAACGTGCCTCTTGCTCTGCGCACTAATTCTTCTTTTTTTCCACTGACAAGTTGGCCATGTTTCCGAAGAAAATCTTTCAATTCTTTCACGTTCATGCGCTCGACTGCCGCCTCTATCTTAACCGGAACTTACCGAACCAAAGGGACGAAACTCGTGCACACCTCCGGCCTCGCTAGTGAGAAAGAGCTATATGTTTTTGGAATCAGAAAATGACGAAGAATAAGATGAAATTGTTTTTGGATCGTTTGATAAAAAAATAATTTTAATTACAAGTTTCCGATTTTTAATGACCAAACTCACTCATTAGTTTTTAAGCCACCAAGCTGAAATGCAATACCAAACCCCGGCCTTTGTCGAAGATTGCTTTGCCAAAATTTCAATCAATTTAATGGAAAAATGAGGGTGTGACAGTGCCGCCTCAACTTTTACAAAAAGACGAATATGACGTCATCAAAGGTATTTATCGAAAAAATGAAAACAATGTCCGGGGATATCATACCCAGGAACTCTCATGTCAAATTTTATATAGATCGGCCCAGTAGTTTAGTCTGAATCGCTCTACACACACACACAGACAGACAGACAGACATACACACACACACACACACACACACACATACACCGACCCTCGTCTCGATTCCCCCCTCTATGTTAAAACATTTAGTAAAAACTTGACTAAATGTAAAAAGAAAAAGGAGGGGGTGGTAATACAGAAGATGGGAAACAGGCACGGGAGAAGAGAAATAAGCATAATGTAAAAAGAAGATGAAGAAGACTTGGAGCGCCAATATTTGAAAAGAGTGGATCTCATTACAATAATAATAAATGCACAGAAGACACACACGCACAGTCAGTTATTGCGTTTTGCGATCGGAGAAAAAAGTGTTGTTTTGCCATGAATGAAAAGCTCCAGTAACATAGCATTCTTGTTTGTTTTGAGTTTTTTAATTCAGTAAACTCGTAACGTTAAACCCCACGGCAAGATTGTGGTAATAACATCAAAGCAAATGCAACATCATTTTGTCATGATTACACACATAGTTTACATCATAGCATGCAAACACACACACACACACACACACACACACACACACACACAAACGCACATCATTATCGCAATAGCAGCATTAATAACTTCAACTACAAGACTTACCCTGTCCATAATGAAATACAAGTAGTCCTTTACACTCGACAGCGGAGAAGTTCTTCCTTTACAGCACTTTCGAGTCCAAGGCAAAAGTAAATATCAACGTCAGTTAATCACAGTAATCCAAGCAATCAAGTTACTGCGAATGTCGAATACAACTCAAGCAGTATTTAAATTAACAAAAGTCTGATCGTTTGTGAAGCTCAAAACTTTGCACACGTTTCTTCTTCGACAGACTCAATTGCGAATGATGATTCCGAAACCATCAGTTGGCCTTTTATCTACACGCATTCCTCCGACAGGGTAAGCGGGCACAACCACTTATCTACATGGTCAGTCGGGTAAGCTCCTCCCCCATCCCGCCCCACACCCCCTGAATTCAGCAGTCTGATTGGAGCTCTACACAAGGACTCCTGTGATTGGCTCTGCTCTTCGGTCACCGTTGTGTTCTCATTCCGCTGTGGCTTGCCTCTACAGGCTCTACAGCTATTGAGCCTTCCTCCTATCACGGTCCGATGGACAAAAAAACCCACTGCTCCCATCATAGTTTGTGGTCACTAACTTGCAAAATCAAGGTTCCCGCGATAAAATCGACACAAAATCAGAATAACTAAATCGAAACATGTATAGCATTTCATTAGACAGAACACATCTGCACCCAAAACAGTAAATGTTTTGTTCACATATCTTGTCTAACATGGACGCTAAGGCATGCTGAGCGGTGTAGGTGTCAATCCTCTCAGAAGGCATAAGAGACAGTTTTTGAAGCCGTTTTAGCGGCTAATGAGACACAAAATTGTACATTTGAGTAACTCGTTAACGCAGTGTCTTCAAACTTTCAGTGATTTGTGCTAACACATGTCGTCAACTACACACGGAATCTCAAGGCATGTGATATATTAGTTCTGCTGTTATGCGATATGCCAGAAAGAGTTTTAAAAATAAAGATGTACCCTGTCCGATTGAACAGAAAAAGAAATTAGCATGCATTTAGAACAATGAAAGCTTCAATTTACCCTTAAATTTAATACAGTTTCAACAATGGCTGTTCACAGCGCACTTGTTTAAACGCACACAAAAATGCTTGGAAAATGCTTTTTCAATAGCCATTGATCAGTTAAGCGTGTCGGCAGTGAGCTTTGCTGGGCTGGGCGTAGGCGGCCTTTTGAGAGAATGAGTCGACTTCTTAAAAACTACTTTCGCGTTGAAATACTCATACCACCCATGTCTAATAACATATGTGCATGAAATTTGAGCTTGTGGGGCATCTGTTATTGTTCTTGAAGATTTCAACAAATTAATTTTGTTTGATTAGTCAACAAAAACCTACCATTCATTTAAGAACTCTTTCTGACCTGACAAATAACAGCAGACCTAATAAGTCAAATGACTTGACATTTCGTATGTACTTTACGGCGAGTGTTAGCACAAATCTCCAAAAGTTTGAAGGCAATGCGTTAGCGACTTTCTCAAATGTAGCTACAATTGTGTGTCTCATAACCCGCTAAAACGGCTTCAAAAAATGCCTTTTATGCCTGCTGAGAGGATTGACACCTACACTGATCAGCATGCCATAGGGGTCCTGATTTGGCCTATTATGGTCCGCTGGACCCGAAAAGCAACAGCTAACTAACTAACTAGCATGCCATAGCGTCCATGTTAGACAAGATATGTGAACAAACGTGAGTGATTTGGATGCAGATTGGATTGTTCTGTCTACAGATAGGCTAAACATGTTTCGTCTCTGATAATCCTGCATTATCGTAATACAGACCCTGTGCCTACTAAGCCCCTGATGCCTTGGTGGACGTTAGACAACGTTATCCTGTTGTCTGAGGGATAGGGTGTAGTAATGTTCATCACAGAAAAGCTGACACATCTTTGAACATGCAACACGGAGATAATCCCCGCATGCGTGAAGACTGACGATAAGATAGCTTGCTGGTTCATGTTGATAGTGGAGGTAGCCTACAAACGACACTATAGTGTGCTTTTGTGTTAGAGATCAAAACTGAATAAGGATATAATATGAGACTTGATCTCAGATAAAACTTACCGTGTGCTTAATCCAAAAAAACCAAGAAAGGTAAGTTGTGGGTTGTGGGCAGTCTCTTTGTTTTTGGATTTACCGTGTGCTTGCATGTTTGATTGTGTTTGTATTTGTGTTAGTGGTGGTGGTGGTGGTGGTGCAAACAGTATTTCTGGCCGATAAGAAGGCTTGAACATGAGTCATGGTGTTTTAGTCACATACCTTCACTTTATACAATACACGTATATATAATTATGTAAGAAAGCAGCAACAAGCTTGGTAGCAGCTTACGGAATATCATATGAAATTATTTTTGTGTATGCGTTTGTTCAAAGGTTTTTTGTTTGCTAATCAAAACAACAAGAAAGATTTCATGTACATATTACATTTAGGGGACGTTTCATTGACAGAACGGAAAATTTACTAGAACATCGATCTATCGATTCTTGAGTGGACAAACACAATGCACAACAGACAAATCGTGAACACACGAACAATTACCATCATTTGTTTTGCGCCTTCAAATATATTAGTATATATAGTAAGCAACAAAACAAAAACAAAAACATTTGCTGACATTAATATCTAAAATATGTTTATTTCTTGTCTGCTTCTTTCTTACTTTCTTCCTTCTGTTTGCTTGTCTGTCTTCTTGCTTTTGCTGTTGTTGGTTCGTTGGGTTCTTTCTTTCGTTCTATCTGTCTGTCTTCTTGCTTTTACTGTTGTTGGTTCGTTGGGTTCTTTCTTTCGTTCTATCTGTCTGTCTTCTTGCTTTTACTGTTGTTGGTTCGTTGGGTTCTTTCTTTCGTTCTATCTGTCTGTCTTCTTGCTTTTACTGTTGTTGGTTCGTTGGGTTCTTTCTTTCGTTCTATCTGTCTGTCTTCTTGCTTTTACTGTTGTTGGTTCGTTGGGTTCTTTCTTTCGTTCTATCTGTCTGTCTTCTTGCTTTTGCTGTTGTTGGTTCGTTGGGTTCTTTCTTTCGTTCTATCTGTCTGTCTCTCTTTCTTTCTGGCTGTCTGTTTTCATTTATGTTTGTTTGTTTGTTTGTTTATTTGTGTGTTTGTGATAGCTGACTCCACAACCGAGGAGGAGACGATGACATGTAACTAAGGCAACGATGCATGTCTGTGGTAGTTTTGACATTCCCAGGAGCGACAAGAAGTCTTTCTTTCTGTCTGTCTGTCTGTTTATTTGCTTGTTTGTGATGGCTGATTCTATCAAAGAGGAGGAGACGATGACGTGTAACTAAGGCAACGATGCGTGTCTGTGGTGGTTTTGACATTCCCAGGAGCGACAATGGCGACGTCACCAGTCTGTGAAGATGAGGAAGAGGTGTTGTTGACACAGCTGTCTAACTCTACCTGTGATGTTTGTCATTCCCACGGAGCTCGTCACGCTGGACCAACCCCCCCCCCCCCCCCCCCCCCCCCCCCCCCCCCCCCCCCCCCCCCCAAAAAAAAAAAAAAAAAAAACTCACCACCACCACCACCCTCCTTCTTTGATTGTAGTACATAGAAAGTACTGTGTTCGTTATTGATCTGTTGAATTCTTGACAAGAAAACTTCAACTTCTCTCTATGTCTTTGGTTTTAGAGCTATTGTGTGTGACATACATGTATTAGTAAGCTCTTTGATAATACACAGAACCCGATCTTAATTAAATATTAAGTGAAAGAAAAGCAAACTCTTTTGAACCCGAAATATGTCTTTTTTTCAACGCGTTTGTTGCACACAAATCTGTGAATAAACTACGCGTGCAATAATTCAAACCCCTTTTTTCAGAAACAAGAAGAAGGGGGGGGGGGGGTGTAAAGGGGGGAGTCTAAAAAGATAAGCGGCACTTTCGGCCATAAGTCACTGAAGCTCTCAAGTCCAATAAGACGAAATTAGCACAGTACAGCAATTAGGCGGCTAACACCAGTGAGGGATAATCTTCAACGTCGGTTCCCAAGCAGTCTGTGAGCACTTGTTACCTCCTTGTCAAGGAATTGTCCACTGCGCCCTGCAGGCACCGTTGTCAATTAAGCGAGAGATAAACGAACTCGTTACCTACATGTCAGCCGTTGGTGATCAAAGGAGGCAGACCCCCCTGGCCATCAAAGTCAATCGGGGTAAAAACGGTCAGGGGGGGGGGGGCGGGGTTGTGAAGAGGATGGGGGGGGGGGGGAGGGGGGCTATAACGGTTAAGCGGCACCTTCGGCTATAATTCACTCAAACTCTACTCAGGTCTAATAAGACGAAATTAGCATAGTACAGCAGGCGGCTAACACCAGTGAGTCAATATCTTTAACGCCGGGTGCCAAGCAGGTTTTGCTGAGCACTTGTTACCTCCTTGTCAAGGAATTGTCCACTTGGCACTGTGGGCACCGTGGTCAATTTAGCGAGAGATAAACAAACTCTTCACCTACATGTCAGCCGTTTGTGGTCAAAAGAGAGAGAGAGAGAGAGAGAGAGAGAGAGAGAGAGAGAGAGAGAGAGAGAGAGAGCGAGAGAGAGAGAGAGAGAGAGAGAGAGAGCGAGACAGGGCGGGATGTGGCAGGCTGGGATGCGGCAGGTTGGGTACGACAAGATGGGATGTGACAATGGCGACGCGTCACGTTTGACCTGACGTCACCAGTCTGTGAAGATGAGGACTAAGAGGTGTTGTTGACACATGTGTGTGAATCTCCCTTTAATAATAATAATAAGAAGAAGAAGAAGAACATTTATATAGCGCTAAATCAAAAACTTTCGTTAAAAAGGCTTGCTCTAAGCGCTTGACATCTAAACTAAAACGTCATTCACACTCTCTACAATGATGTACAAGAACCTCATGTCACACTCTTTCATTTAGTATAGCACCATTCACACAGTTGTTGTTCTGTACAAGACAATAAGCTAGTCTAACATTTAGAATGTTCATAAGATGAAAACAAGAGAAAACCAGACTGATTAAAACAACTGCTTAGTGCTAACAAAGCATGAATCTCAATGATAACGTAATACATGTCCAACTGTCAAGACCATGAAAAAAAAAACCTATATGCTAAAATAACTTCGAACTTTTAAGAACTTCTTATAAGATACACAGCACATCTAGATAAACACCAGAATGATAAAACAAAAGGTAACTCGTTAAAACTATTAAATGCATCAATGTCTAAAACACGAAAGACTCAAATATAAGATACACAATTCTCTAGAATTGTTTATTAAAACTGAAACCGACCTGCTCAAAGTAAACCATACCCACCCCCTCCCTACCCACCCCCAACCCTCCTCCTACACTAAATACTAATTATTTCTACTCTTAACTTCTACTCTTGTCATTCCCACGAGACTCATCACGCTGGACCCCCCACCCTCCCCCACACACACACATACCTCCTGCTTCTTTGATTGTATTACATAATAAATAGTGTAATCGTAATTGTCTATTATATTGTGTCCGAAAAAAGCCTTTGTCACCAATGAATTTCTTATGACTGCGAGCGATCTGTAGTTGGATTCAGCTTCTCTCCATGTCTCTGGTTTTAGCACCTTAATTATAGGCCTCATTTCAGCCATTTACGTTACAGTCTTAAGATTGTTAACCTACCACCACACAACCCCCCCTATTTACACACACACATACACACACACCAACACCATCCCCAAATGAACTCCCCCTACCCTCTTTTTGACATGTTCACAAACTGCTTAACTTTGTACAGATCCCAAACCCATTGAAGATGACATGCACACAACTATAAAAATTAACAAGTCGCGTAAGGCGAAATTACTACATTTAGTCAAGCTGTGGAACTCACAGAATGAAACTGAACGTAGTCCGCCGCTAGTGCAAAAGGCAGTGAAAGTGACGAGCCTGTTTGATTTAAGCCACCAAGCTGAAATGCAATACCAAACCCCGGCCTTCGTCGAAGATTGATTTGCCAAAATTTCAATCAATTTAAGAAAGATTTCATGTACATATTGCATTTAGGGGACGTTTCATTGACAGCACGGAACATTTACTAGAACATCGATCTATCGATTCTTGAGTGGACAAACACAATGCACAACAGACAAATCGTGATTAGCTTAAATGATGAACACACGAACAATTAGCATCATTAATTTTGTTTTGCGCCTTCAAAGATATGAGTATATAGTAAACAAAACAACTAAAACTAAAATATTCGTTGACATAAATATCTAAAATATGTTATTCTTGTCTGATTCTTTCTTACTTTCTTTTTTCTGTTTGCTTGTCTGTCTTCTTGCTTTTGCTGTTGTTGGTTCGTTGGGTTCTTTCTTTCGTTCTATATGTCTGTCTTCTTGCTTTTGCTGTTGTTGGTTCGTTGGGTTCTTTCTTTCGTTCTATCTGTCTGTCTTCTTGCTTTTACTGTTGTTGGTTCGTTGGGTTCTTTCTTTCGTTCTATCTGTCTGTCTTCTTGCTTTTACTGTTGTTGGTTCGTTGGGTTCTTTCTTTCGTTCTATCTGTCTGTCTTCTTGCTTTTGCTGCTGTTGGTTCGTTGGGTTCTTTCTTTCGTTCTATCTGTCTGTCTTCTTGCTTTTACTGTTGTTGGTTCGTTGGGTTCTTTCTTTCGTTCTATCTGTCTGTCTTCTTGCTTTTACTGTTGTTGGTTCGTTGGGTTCTTTCTTTCGTTCTATCTGTCTGTCTTCTTGCTTCTATTGTTGTTGGTTCGTTGGGTTCTTTCTTTCGTTCTATCTGTCTGTCTCTCTTTCTTTCTGGCTGTCTGTTTTCATTTATGTTTGTTTGTTTGTTTGTTTGTTTGTTTATTTGTGTGTTTGTGATAGCTGACTCCACAACCGACGAGGAGACGATGACGTGTAACTAAGGCAACGATGCGTGTCTGTGGTAGTTTTGACATTCCCAGGAGCGACAAGAAGTCTTTCTTTCTGTCTGGCTGTTTTTCTTTCTCTGTTTTATTTGCTTGTTTGTGATGGCTGATTCTATCAAAGAGGAGGAGACGATGACGTGTAACTAAGGCAACGATGCGTGTCTGTGGTGGTTTTGACATTCCCAGGAGCGACAATGGCGACGCGTCACGCTTGACCTGACGTCACCAGTCTGTGAAGATGAGGAAGAGGTGTTGTTGACACAGCTGTCTAACTCTACCTGTGATGTTTGTCATTCCCACGGAGCTCGTCACGCTGGACCAACCGCCCCCCCCCCCCCCCTCCTCCCACAAACAAAACCCATCACCACCCCCACCACCACCACCACCACCACCCTCCTTCTTTGATTGTAGTACATAGAAAGTACTGTGTTCGTTATTGATCTGTTGCATTCTTGACAAGAAAACTTCAGCTTCTCGAGCTCTCTATGTCTTTGGTTTTAGAGCTATTTTGTGTGACATACATGTATTAGTAAGCTCTTTGATAATACACAGAACCCGATCTTAATTAAAGATTAAGTGAAAGAAAGGCAAACTCTTTTGAACCCGAAATATGTCTTTTTTCAACGCGTTTGTTGCACACAAATCTGTGAATAAACTACGCGTGCAATAATTCAAACCCCTTTTTTTCAGAAACAAGAAGGAGGGGGCGGGGGGTGTGTAAAGGGGGGAGTCTAAAAATTTAAGCGGCACTTTCGGCCATAAGTCACTGAAGCTCTCAAGTCCAATAAGACGAAATGAGCACAGTAGAGCAATTAGGCGGCTAACATCAGTGAGTGATAATCTTCAACGTCGGTTGCCAAGCAGTCTGTGAGCACTTGTTACCTCCTTGTCAAGGAATTGACCACTACGCCCTGCGGGCACCGTTGTCAATTGAGCGAGAGATAAACGAACTCGTTACCTACATGTCAGCCGTTGGTGATCAAAGGAGGCAGACCCCCCTGGCCATCACAGTAAATCGGGGTAAAAACGGTCAGGGGGGGGGGGGGGTTGTGAAGAGGATGGTGGGCTATAATGGTTAAGCGGCACCTTCGGCTATAATTCACTCAAACTCTACTCAGGTCCAATAAGACGAAATTAGCATAGTACAGCAATTAGGCGGCTAACATCAGTGAGTGAATATCTTCAACGCCGGGTGCCAAGCAGTCTTGTGAGCACTTGTTACCTCCTTGTCAAGGATTTGTCCACTACGCCCTGTGGGCACCATGGTCAATTTAGCGAGAGATAACGAACTCGTCACCTCCATGTCAGCGGTTGGTGATCAAAGGAGGCAGACCCCCCTGGCCATCAAAGTCAAAGCTGTTTGCACATGTTGCGTGATACAGTGGACCCCCCCCCCCCCCCCTTTAAGACCTCAACAAGTCTGAAATAATCAGGTCTGAAAAGGAGGGAGAGAGAGATAGACAAAAAACAAGTCGCGTAAGGCGAAATTACTACATTTAGTCAAGCTGTGGAACTCACAGAATGAAACTGAACGTAGTCCGCCGCTAGTGCAAAAGGCAGTGAACGTGACGAGCCTGTTTGGCGCGGTAGCGATTGCGCTGTGCTTCATAGCACGCTTTACTGTACCTCTCTTCGTTTTAAATTTCTGGGCGTGGTTTTAATCCAAACATTGGGTGTGCACGTTAAAGATCCCACGATTGACAAAAGGGTCTTTCCTGGCAAAATTGCTTAGGCACAGTTAATAATTGTCTACCATACCCGTGTGACTTGGAATAAGGCCGTGAAAGGTAAATATGCGCCGACATGGCTGCAATCTACTGGCCGTATAAAATTTCATCTCACACGGCATCACTGCAGAGCGCCTAGAACTGTACCCACGGAATATGCGCGATATAAGCGTCATTGAATGAATGATTGAATGATGTTTTTGGAATCAGGAACCGACAAGGAATAAGATGAAATAGTTTTTAAAACGATTTCGGAAATTTAATTTTGATCATAATTTTTATATTTTTAATTTTCAGAGCTTGTTTTTTAATCCAAATATAACATATGTATATGTTTTTGGAATCAGAAAATGACGAAGAATAAGATGAAATTGTTTTTGGATCGTTTAATAAAAAAATAATTTTAATTACAAGTTTCCGATTTTTAATGACCAAACTCACTCATTAGTTTTTAAGCCACCAAGCTGAAATGCAATACCAAATCCCGGCCTTTGTCGAAGATTGCTTTGCCAACATTTCAATCAATTTAATGGAAAAATGAGGGTGTGACAGTGCCGCCTCAACTTTTACAAAAAGCCGAATATGACGTCATCAAAGGTATTTATCAAAAAAATGAAAAAACGTCCGGGGATATCATACCCAGGAACTCTCATGTCAAATTTTATATAGATCGGCCCAGTAGTTTAGTCTGAATCGCTCTACACACACAGACAGACAGACAGACAGACAGACACACACACACACACACACACACACACACACACACACACACACACACACACACACACACACATACACCACGACCCTTGACTAAATGTAAAAAGAACCCTCAAAACTTGACTTAATGTAAAAAGAACAAGTCGCGTAAGGCGAAAATACAACATTTAGTCAAGTAGCTGTCGAACTCGGTCCTACTAATTGCCGTCCGGAGCCGTCCGGAGCCGTCCGGAACCGTCCGGGGGCCGTCCGGAGCGGTCGGGGCCGTCCGGAGGCACACACTTTTATATATAATCTTCTTGTGTATGTGTGTGTGTGTGTGTGTGTGTGAACATGGAAGTGGGTGTATAAGTGTGTGTGCATGCAGATCTTTCTCTCTCTATCGATCGGCACATACATTTATTCAAAATCTTGTGTGAGTGTACATGCAAGTGTGTGTGTGTGTGGGTATAAGCATGCAGATCTTTCTCTCCGTCTCTCGATCGGCACACACATTTATTCATAATCTTCTTGTGTGAGCTTTTATGCGGAGTTCTGTTTTATTGTCAGACTTGTATGTGTAACTACCGGTATGTGTTTATTGCTTATCCTACGTGTTTTGTTTTTCTCATCTTTTTAAAAAGAAATTTTCTAGATTATCTTATATAAATAAGAATGAATGAATTCGATGTTTTAATCTGTATTGGGTTTAAAAGTCCTAATGTATTATTATAACAGCTAGTATGCATATGTTGTTAGCTGTTTAATTTGTTATATCATCGTTCTGTTTTGTATCTGTACGCTTTTATGTGAGTTCTGTTTATTGTCAGACTTTTATGTGTAACTGTGTGTTTATTGTTTATCCTACGTGTTTTGTTTTTCTCATCTTTTTACAAAGATTATCTTAATAAATATGAATGAATGAAATCGATGTTTTAATGTGTCTTGGGTTTAAAAGTCCTAATGTAGTATCATAACAGATTCTAGAAACTCTGCTGGGTGTAGATGTTTGAGAGAGAGAGGGAGAGAGAGAGAGAGAGAGAGAGAGAGAGAGAGAGAGAGAGAGAGAGAGAGAGAGAGAGAGAGAGAGAGAGAGAGAGAGAGATGTATGCACACACACTTACACTTTTACACACACACACTCACTCACACAAGAAGATTATCTATATATATATATATACGATTTGTGTCTGTCTGTCTATCTGTGTGTGTGTGTGTGTGTGTGTGTGTGTGTGTGTGTGTGTGTGTGTGTTTGAGTGTTTGATCGCCATGCACGGCCAAAGTTCTCGATGGATCTGCTTCAAATTTGGTGTCCATATTCAGATACACCCGAAACAAAATCTGGTCGATGAGATATTTCAATACGTGCTCTCAGCGCGCAGCGCAAACCGATTTTGGTTTTTTTTTCGGGATCAAGTACCATAACTCTTCCTTATCTTCTCCGTGTTTTCAGCGTTTACCTCCCTTCCTTCGTATGGTGCAGTACGCTATTAAGGGCATCTTCGGATATTCCCGGCGTTTTTAGAAGGTCACCGCAGTGTCCAGAACGCTTTCCTTGGACCCGTAATTTGTCCTCACTCTAAAAGTGCAAAGGTCGAATCAATTTATAGCCACGCGAAAAATACACTCTCATCTATCTCTATATATTTATACATATAGATATATATATATACGGCTTCTGTGTGTGTGTGTGTGTGTGTGTGTTTGTGTGTGTCTGTAGAAAACACCTGTGGACTGTAGAGTTCTGTTTGTGATGTGGTATGGTTGCTTTTCAGAGTCTGTATGTTCTGACCTTCCTTTGAGAAGCCATAACAGACTAAAAAGGGCTTAGAGATAAGCTCTAAATGTCTCATTCCTGTGTGAGTGGACTTCGCCTCCTAAGGGGATTATGGTGATTCGGCACTCGATTACATTCGGCGTCATCATCATGAATGGGACTCGACTGGAGGATCCATGGTTCGGTTCATTCAAACGGGGGGCGGGTGTGACAGGGAGACTACCGCCGCCCTTCACAGCAGACTCTGCAGAGTTGTGCGCCTTAGAAGTTGTGATATATTTATAGCTCTTTATAGCTCGCAAAGCAACACCTGTCGATTGTAGAGTTCTGTTTGTGATATCGTAAATATTCTGCATCAAATTTGGTGGGCATATTCAGGTGGACCCCGGGCACAAACTGGTGGATAAAAACCGGCGAAGCCGGGTATTCCTCTAGTGTATAAATGTGTGTGCCTCCGGACGGCCCCCGCGGACGGTTCCGGACAAAAAAAAAATCAAGTCTCGTGATCGTGATGGTCATTTGTTTTCGTGATCGTGATTGGCATTATTGCAAAGCATTTTATTTTCAACGTACATTTTGCCCGTGATCCGTGAAAAAATCAAGGTAACTGTGATCGTGAAAGCTAAAATTTCCCTTCCCGTGATCGTGATGGGCCCTCATAGGAGATGCCCCGCCATCCAGTCTGTTCGAGTTTGAGAGTGAGAGAGCACCTCCCCACACCCCAATTTCACCATTCAGTGAGCACATATCGTGATGTTCATAAAACTAAAGGAGCAAGAGAGAGAGACAGAGACAGAGAGATAGAGAGACTGGCATGTCAGTCGGACACATACACACACACACACACACACACTCACTCACACACACACACACACACACACACACACACACACACACAAGAAGATTAAATATATAATTATTATTAGAGAATTTGTGATGAATGTATAAATAGAATCATATTTGTTTGTTTGAGAGAGAGGTCGAGAGAGAGAGAGAGAGAGAGAACTGAAGATCTGCATGCACACACACACTCACACACACACACACACACACACACACACACACACACACACACACACACACACACACACACACACACACACACACACACAAGAAAATTATGAATAAATGTGTGTGCCGACGGATCGAGAGACGGAGAGAAAGATCTGCATGCTTATACCCACACACAAGACACACACTTGCATGTACACTCACACAAGATTATGAATAAATGTATGTGCCGATCGATAGAGAGAGAAAGATCTGCATGCACACACACTTATACACCCACTTCCATGTACACACACACATACACACACACACACACACACACACACACAAGAAGATTATGTATAAAAGTGTGTGCCTCCGGACGGCCCCGACTGCTCCAGACGGCCCCCGGACGGTTCCGGACGGCAATTAGTAGGACCCCACCGGTCCTACTAATTGCCGTCCGGAGCCGTCCGGAACCGTCCGGAGCCGTCCGGAACCGTCCGGGGGCCGTCCGGAGCAGTCGGGGCCGTCCGGAGGCACACACTTTTATACATAATCTTCTTGTGTATGTGTGTGTGTACATGGAAGTGGGTGTATAAGTGTGTGTGCATGCAGATCTTTCTCTCCGTCTCTCGATCGGCACATACATTTATTCAAAATCTTGTGTGAGTGTACATGCAAGTGTGTGTGTGTGTGGGTATAAGCATGCAGATCTTTCTCTCCGTCTCTCGATCGGCACATACATTTATTCATAATCTTCTTGTGTGAGCTTTTATGCGGAGTTCTGTTTTATTGTCAGACTTGTATGTGTAACTACCGGTATGTGTTTATTGCTTATCCTACGTGTTTTGTTTTTCTCATCTTTTTACAAAGAAATTTTCTAGATTATCTTATATAAATAAGAATGAATGAATTCGATGTTTTAATCTGTATTGGGTTTAAAAGTCCTAATGTATTATTATAACAGTATGCCTGTTGTTAGCTGTTTAATTTGTTATATCATCGTTCTGTTTTGTATCTGTACGCTTTTATGTGAGTTCTGTTTATTGTCAGACTTTTATGTGTAACTGTGTGTTTATTGTTTATCCTACGTGTTTTGTTTTTCTCATCTTTTTACAAAGATTATCTTAATAAATATGAATGAATGAAATCGATGTTTTAATGTGTCTTGGGTTTAAAAGTCCTAATGTAGTATCATAACAGATTCTAGAAACTCTGCTGGGTGTAGATGTTTGAGAGAGAGAGAGAGAGAGAGAGAGAGAGAGAGAGAGAGAGAGAGAGAGAGAGAGAGAGAGAGAGAGAGAGAGAGAGATGTATGCACACACACTTACACTTTTACACACACACACACTCACTCACACAAGAAGATTATGTATAAATGTGTGTGCCTCCGGACGGCCCCCGGACGGCCTCCGGACGGTTCCGGACGGCTCCGGACGGCTAGATGTATGCACACACACACTTACACGTTTACACACACACACACACACACACACACACACACTCACACAAGAAGATTATGTATAAATGTGTGTGCCTCCGGACGGCCCCCGGACGGCTCCGGACGTTTTTAATGTGTCTTGGGTTTAAAAGTCCTAATGTTGTATCATAACAGATTCTAGAAACTCTGCTGGGTGTAGATGTTTGAGAGAGAGAGAGAAAGAGAGAGAGAGAAAGAGAGAGAGAGAGAGATGTATGCACACACACTTACACTTTTACACACACACACACACACACACACACACACTCACTCACACAAGAAGATCAATGTGTGTGCCTCCGGACGGCCCCCGGACGGCCTCCGGACGGCTCCGGACGGCTAGATGTATGCACACACACACTTACACGTTTACACACACACACACACACACACACACACACACACACACACTCACTCACACAAGAAGATTATGTATAAATGTGTGTGCCTCCGGACGTTTTTAATGTGTCTTGGGTTTAAAAGTCCTAATGTTGTATCATAACAGATTCTAGAAACTTTGCTGGGTGTAGATGTTTGAGAGAGAGAGAGAGAGAGAGAGAGAGAGAGAGAGAGAGAGATGTATGCACACACACTTACACTCTTACACACACACACACACACACACACACACACACACACACACACACACGACAAGAAGATTATGTATAAATGTGTATACCTCCAGACGGCCCCTGGACGTTTTTAATGTGTCTTGGATTTAAAAGTCCTAATGTAGTATCATAACAGATTCTAGTCAGAAACTCTGCTGGGTGTAGATGGTTGAGAGAGAGAGAGAGAGAGAGAGAGAAAGAGAGAGAGAGAGAGAGAGAGAGAGAGAGAGAGAGAGAGAGAGAGAAAGAGAGAGAGAGAGAGAGAGAGAGATGTATGCACGCACACTTACACTTTTACACACACACACACACACACACACACTCACTCACACAAGAAGATTATGTATAAATGTGTGTGCCTCCGGACGGCCCCCGGGCGGTTCCGGACAAAAAAAAAATCAAGTCTTGTGATCGTGATGGTCATTTGTTTTCGTGATCGTGATTGGCATTATTGCAAAGCATTTTATTTTCAACGTACATTTTGCCCGTGATCCGTGAAAAAATCAAGGTAACTGTGATCGTGAAAGCTAAAATTTCCCTTCCCGTGATCGTGATGGGCCCTCATAGGAGATGCCCCGCCATCCAGTCTGTTCGAGTTTGAGAGTGAGAGAGCACCTCCCCACACCCCAATTTCACCATTCAGTGATGATGATGATAATTAGTTTTAACGTCCTCTTAGAACCATTTGGCCTATCTTGGGACAGGTAGAGTTAATATGCTTTATGTTGGGACAAGACACTGGACAAACATGCAAACAGAGAACACATATGATCGTGTTATATATCTGGAGGTCCTGTTGCGATATTTCGAAATGGGGATGGAAGTAATGATTGTGTACGCGGAGTGTGGTTGGACTGGAGCGGTTTTGTAGGCTTATTTGCTTTTTATGTACCCTGTGCCTCTCAATATATAAGGCTGAAACAGGACATCTGTTCTGAAAACCTTATCCCCTTTCCTCCTTCCCACCCCTCAGTCCTCTCTCCCACCGACCCCTTACCCCCCCCCCCCTCCCCTCCCACGCCCAACAACTAAAGCGTCTAAAACACAAAGCATGGCTATACTCAATTGATCAAACAAGGCTTAAACACATACTGCCCTCCTACCTGAACTTAAGTTCCCCATTCTGATATTTTTTTTAGCAAGTTGCTTCAATATTTCCCTTTGGCCAAAAATTAATTTGATTTTTTTTAATTTTTTTTTTATTTTATTTATTTATTTATTTATTTATTTTTTTTTTTTTTGGTAACTTATTCAGCCACACATACAAACACCATTCAGTGAGCACATATCGTGATGTTCATTAAACTAAAGGAGCAAGAGAGAGAGACACACACAGAGAGATAGAGAGATAGAGAGAGAGAGAGAGAGAGAGAGAGAGAGAGAGAGAGAGAGAGAGAGAGAGAGAGAGAGAGAGAGAGAGAGAGAGAGAGAGAATGAAACTGAACGCAATGCAACGCAGCAAGACCGTATACTCGTAGTCCACCGCTCACGGCATACGCAGTGAAATTGACAAGAAGAGCGGGGTAGTAGTAAGCGTTAAGAAGGATAGCACGCTTTTCTGTACCTCTGTACGCCGGGTGCCAAGCAGTCTGTGCTGAGCACTTGTTACCTCCTTGTCAAGGAATTGTCCACGACGCCCTGTGGGCACCATGGTCAATTTAGCGAGAGATAAACGAACTCGTCACCTCCATGTCAGCGGTTGGTGATCAAAGGAGGCAGACCCCCCTGGCCATCAAAGCCAAAGCTGTTTGCACATGTTGCGAGATACAGTGGACCTCAACAAGTCTGAAATAATCAGGTCTGAAAAGGAGGGAGAGAGAGATAGACAAAAAAGAGAGAGAGAGAGAGAGAGAGAGAGAGGGAGAGAGAGAGACGTAAGACGTAAGACATTTTATTGATTAAACACACAAGGTTCATTTCAACGGGGAGGGGGGGGGGGGGGGGGGTCAGTAATACATGCCGTGTGTTTATATTTATGGACAATCACCCGGTTTTATCTCTTTCTCTCTAACATATATATACTCACACGAACGCACGCACGCTCTCACTCTCTCTCTCTCACTCTCTTTCTCTTAAACATAAAGACATATCCAGCGCATGAATTAACAATATGGATAGGTGCAACGACAAACAAGTTTACAGTGCTAACATACATTATCGGCTTTCAATCATGTTCTATCGTTCCACGGCACAAACTCTCTCTCTCTCTCTTTCTCTCTCTCTCTCTCTCTCTCTCTCTCTCTCTCTCTCTCTCTCTCTCTCTCTCTCTCTCTCTCTCTCTCTCTCTTTCTAACCTACAAACATTTCCAGCGCATAAATCAACAATTTGAATAGGTACAATATCAACACAGGTGTACTACACCAGCATACATTATTTGCAATCAAACCTGCTCTAACATTCAACGGCACAAACTATGTATAACCATCGCCGTCTCGGGAGAGAGAGAGAGATAAAGAGAGAGAAAGCGAGACAGGTCGGGATGTGGCAGGCTGGGATGCGGCAGGTTCGGGTGTGGCAGGGCGGGATGTAGTAGGCTGGGATGCGGCAGGTTGGGTTCGGCAGGGTGGGATGTGACAATGGTGACGCGTCACGCTTGACCTGACGTCACCAGTCTGTGAAGATGAGGAAGAGGTGTTGTTGACACAGGTGTGTGAATCTCCCTTTAATGATTGTCATTCCCACGAGACTCATCACGCTGGACCCCCCCTCCCCCCCCCACACACACACATACCTCCTGCTTCTTTGATTGTATTACATAGTAAATAGTGTATTCGTAATTGTCTATTATATTGTGTTCGAACAAAGCCTTTGTCACCAATGAATTTCTTATGACTGCGAGCGATCTGTAGTTGGATTCAGCTTCTCTCCATGTCTCTGGTTTTAGCACCTTAATTATAGGCCTCATTTCAGCCATTTACGTTACAGTCTTAAGATTGTTAACCTACCACCACACAACCCCCCCCCCCCCATCTACACACACACACACACACACACACCAACACCATTCCCAAATGAACTCCCCCTACCCTCTTTTTCACATGTTCACAAACTGCTTAACTTTGTACATATCCCAAAACCATTGAAGATGACATGCACACAACTATAAAAATAAAAAAAATAAAAAAATAAAACGATGAAGTAAACTTATGAGAAAAGGACATCAATATTTTTATGTTATTTTTATATTAATGTCTTAGTTTCTATTTTTCATTTTGTTCTTCATTTCTGCATCAGATTTCAAGCTTTACTTTCAATGAATTTGACGCATCCAGATCTGTGCAAAAACGTTATGCAATATGCTGATACCCATCGTTGAAGTGAAGAGTTACAGTTATAGGGTTGTAAACGCTCAGCTGCTCGCCAATAAACACCTACTTCAATCAATCAATCAATGACGCTTATATCGCGCATATTCCGTGGGTACAGTTCTAGGCGCTCTGCAGTGATGCCGTGTGAGATGAAATTTTATACGGCCAGTAGATTGCAGCCATTTCGGCGCATATTTACCTTTCACGGCCTATTATTCCAAGTCACACGGGTATAGGTAGACAATTATTAACTGTGCCTAAGCAATTTTGCCAGGAAAGACCCTTTTGTCAATCGTGGGATCTTTAACGTGCACACCCAACGTAGTGTACACGGGGGGAGGGTTCGGACACCGAAGAGAGTCTGCACACAAAGTTGACTCTGAAATAAATTTCCGCCGAACCTGGGATCGAACTCACGCTGACAGCGGCCAACTGAATACATATCCAGCGCGCTACTTGCCTATGAGCAATGAGTTGTCTGCCGTTTTGCCTCCGTAAGAGTCGAGCTGTCTGGTAACATTTCACACCTTCTCGTTATAACGCTGCAGGCAATAAATGCACATCTGTTAACGCTGTAGAACAACGATTTACATTTTATGACGCTATAGTGTCCGAAAAAGCCCCATCACAAATGAGAGTGTATATGACTGCGAGTAGCTGAGTCTTGATTTCTAACGTTGTAAAGGATTGATTCTTTTAGCTCATTAGAACACGCGAGTGCCGAGACTACTAGATAATCACGTCACGCGGGTCCGAGATTACCGAGACTATCTACGTCAGAAAGATGTACGTCATTTCTTTCAGCCACAATTCTTTCTTTTATTGTAGACTTCGAAGGAAAAGAAATGTCGTGTCTGATTAAATTATTTCAACTTGTAGTTCTTAGCGACGAATTGTTTATGCAACCGAGTTGTTTATGCATCGCTAAGCAACTACGTAGATACAGAAACGCCGGAAGTAGAAGAACAGGCCGTTGAGATCAACAGACCAGGCAAGTCGGAGAGCTCCAGATTCTCGCAATACACCACTAAACAGTTCCGCGGCCATTGCGACAGTGCGCATGCGTAGCATTTTTTCGAGTAAACAACGCGTCGTGCTAGCTTCTCAGCAACTTGAAACATGTGCGATTTGAGCGAGATTTCCATCCAGAAGGTGCGACTGTGGAGCACTGAAGCATCGAAAACCTTGTCGTGTGTACGGAAAACGAGTGTGGAAGGTGCACACGAGGAACTTGTAGCTAGGTAAGTTTTATTTCTTTCGTTATTTACTCTTTGCAATGATGCGATGTGTTGTTCATTCCCAAGACCGGTTTTCCGCCCTGTAAGTTGTAACACTAACAGTAACTTAGTAAGTGCTCTCTCTTCAGATACGCTTAACTTTTCAGTTGATTAAAGTCAAAAACTTGAATAAGTGCCGTTGATCTGTCCACGGAATCTAACTTATTATGAAGTATAACTATATTCCGATTCGTGATGCATAGGCTACATGTTGCGATAGTGTATGCAAAAGTTTTCCATTTTCAATCTGACGTGTGGGTAAGATAAGAAACAACAAACATGCATACTAAGTTGCCACTGCCAGTTTGTATAGCTGCTAAGCTTACCTCAGGCTGAGTTAGTGAGTATTTTGTACGTTTACATACAAAATGGTGATGAGGGGGAAAAAGAATGCCTTCCACAGGTGCGAAAAACTGTGATTTGATCTCAAGGCCTTTTTGTTTTAGAGCTTTTCCTGCTTTGGAACTTGGGAGATGGGATTCCTGTCGACCGTGAAGCAGAAAATGCAGAGAGGGTGCTTCTTCGGGAGTACAAGCAGAAGTTGTATGTGAAAGGGGTGCTTTATCCTGATCCATTCATCATCACAACTGGATTGAAAGGCAGCAAGATGGGCGATTCCTGTGGCCAAGCGTCTTCATCGCCGGCTGCCTGTGAGTGTGAGCTCGACCTCATGCATCGCCTCGTCAACGAGTTTTAAGGAGGAAAGGCTTACAGGTAGGAAACCTCTCTACTTTTTTAAATAAGTCATATTTGCACTTTACTTTTGAAAAAGAGAATGGTTCAAGTTGAATTGCAAGATGGCAGTGCAGCCTAACAACATTTTGGTTTCAGTGAACAGGGAATGTGTCAAAATCTGAAAAACCAGCATACTACTATTAATACACACTAAAATTATGCCTGTCGCTGTCATATACATATAATTTTTGAAAAGTGCAGTGATACTGATAGTGATACAGTTAATCAGCAATGACTGAACCGACTTTCTAAATTCAGGGATGATCAAATCATCTGACTAATGGCCAGGGGCGAGTACAAAAAATCCGTTGTGCTAGTTAAAACCGCTTGGCAACTCGCCTGGTTGGCTAGTGAAAATTCTCGTCAAATGCAACACTTCTGGTTGTATACTCTAGTTTCAAAACGTTATATAAACAATGCAGTTATAGCAACTGTGGTTTGTACCCGGCAAGCAATTCTTTTTGGTGGACTGGACTTTCTTGAAATGACTCACCTGTCTGGCAAGTTAAGATTTTGAGATCTGGCCATCCCTGCAACTGTCTTAATTTTACAATGCTCTTCATGCAAGTTGCACTCAAATTTGTGAGCAATTTGTTATGTACAACTTGGTAAATTGTCCTAAATGATGCTTTAGTAAAAGTTGTTGTCTCCTTTCTCTTTCTCATATTGATTATTTTCTTTTTTTCTCCCTTTTGGCAGTGTTTTGACCATATGCAACAGGCTGCAAGTCATTTTGGAGGAGGAAGCCCCTGATTGCATCTTTGTCAAAACCAGAAAGAGACTTCTACCTGTCTCCAAGAGTCAGCCATCACAACCACCTGTTACCCAGAGCCAGCCATCACAACCTCCTGTTCCCAAAGTAATCCAATTGCCCGTTTTGATACAGGCAGCAACAGGATGCACTTAGGAGGAGGAACTAGTAGAAGTAGGGAAAGCGGTATTAACAAAACAGCTTTTTCCTCTTAACTATGAAACCACACAGATAAACAAGGAGAGCAACCCTTCCACAAAGTAAATAAACAATCCTGACGACTCTAATAATTTCAACAATTTGTCAACTCATGTAAAAGCTTTGCCAGATCCAGGCATTAAGCTCTACTCGTTACACATGTAATGGGCAGAGCAACATTGTTGAACAGCTGCTTGTAAGTTTTCAGCCTGAAAGGTAGTAGGGTGGGTCGCATCTAAAATATGAATGTTTGTCTTGTCAAAACCTATGTAAATTTTCCTACATTTTAAGACTCCCTCTTTTTCTGTAGTGGATTTTTTTTTATCAGATTATTGTTTGGAGTTCTGAAAAGGAAGGCTCATGTGTACACCATTATAGATATGACTTTTACTGTACTACATTTGTGTTTTTGGTATATATATATATATATATATATAAATATATAAAACTAGATATCTTTCTTCCCAATATGTTCATTGCCAAGTGGATGAAGTCATCAGATTTGATCTGCTGCTAGTGATAACGTTTATCAACATAAGTAAAGTTTTTTGAGCTGACTGTATTGTGTGCATTTTGTTTGCAAGTGCTGATATGTTTGACTTTGTGCTGTAATGCTTTGTCTTGTCTCTCATTCTCCCTTTCAAAGTACGAGAACTCAGATTTTGTTCTGACACACTCATTGCATCATACAAACATCAATAGACACACACAGAAAGTGAGCCAAACAAACATTTTTCCTCAGAATATGTTATGGTATGCACAGGGGACATGAAAATTATGGAGAGAAGACTGTGCGCAGGAAGAAGAGAGAAACATTCAAACAAATGAAAACAAACCAGTAAATTGTTTAAGGTTGCTCTTGGCCACTCTGGTGACATGTAGATGTACTTTATTCTACCTATATTAGCGAAACCGATAGGCTAGATCCTGAAGGTCTAATCCTCGTCTCTGTTGCATAAACAACATCTCATCTATACTATAACGTTTAGGGTCAATACTCATTGGTTGATCGCTAAAAATTCTTGTCTTTTTAGAATTTTTGACTTTTTCCTGCCATCTTCTTGTTGCAAAGGGTGACACTAAAACCATGAATTAATTGTAAGAGACTGGTCGTGGCTATACCAGTGCAATATGATATGTTCTGCGAGAAATCAGATTTCTGAATAACCATGGATTTTTCCTGTCTGCGTTCTTTTTCTTAGCCATGTTTGCAATCTTTAGTTTGAACATCAGTCTATTGTTCTCCTTAGTCAGCTTAATCATTGCAATAAGATTGTGCATAACGGATGTGCATTAAGTTGGCATCTGCTTATACAAAAAAAAAAACTATCAACAAATAAGCAAAAACAAGAGCACCCAGAAATGTTTCTGTTGTGAATGGGTCTTGTTCAGGGCTAGAGTCACACTTTTCTGGCAATCAACTAGCTGCACCATTCCTCTCCCTTGATGATCCTTGGGCCTGGCACGTCTCAAACTGGAATTCCAGATCTCGCATTGCCCATTTTCTTCTGCCTAGCCGGTGCTCTGGTCGGGGTATGTCTATCAGCACTCTTGCAGTCTGAAACATTGCCAAACAGGGTTCATTCTGTCAGTATTTATGGTAGTATTACATCTTCATGCAGGGTTCTCCACATATGTTGTCCGTTTGGGTTCAATGCCCCCAACTTCAACTTATAAAGGTGGTCATTTGGACCCACTGTAGTCATTTTCAGTGCAATACAGAACTCCCCCTGTGAATTCCCCGGTACACTTGTTTTTGTTCCTTTGGCTTCTATGGAGAGCTCTCCGCCTAATGTTGATCAAATCGCACTCTGGAAACAAACCACCCACATAAAACTTAGCTTGGCTTCCCACATTCATAAGCCTCATATATTGATATTGATTGATATTCATTCTTGTTCAGATTTCAAAACACACGAACAGACGAAAAGTCAATTAAATCACTCAAGCTGTAAGGCACAGACACAGCATAGTGATACTAGGAACAGCATGTGTGAACAAATACATTCAACACCTTCCCATCTTCTTTACTGCGTACACACACAAAATATAACAAGAAAGTTATTTAAAAAAAAAACTTACTCTGTGTTGAAATCCAGGGTATCCCAAGTTTTGTGTTGGGAAAGAGTTCTCTGCAGTTGGTGTGCCATCAAGAAAGTGTTGAGAACAAACCCTTGCAGGTGAAAAAAAAAGCTTGTGCTGGGTTCTTCTTGTGTGTTGGATGCGGATGCAAGCTGTTGAAAACAGACAGATGCATATCAGATTTAACAATTTATGGCTCTACAAAGCAATTTTGTATTGCTTTTTTTATCACAGCCATGCTCTAACAACATGAAGTAAAACAAAAAAAACAAGAAACGGAAACACACTGACACAGAAAGTGAGCCACATTTTTTTATCTCATGCACGGCAGATTCAAACAAGTATTTCATGCAGTGCCGGTGTGCAGCTTTTGTAACGTTCTTGTACTTGTACTTGTACTTGTACTTGTTAGATGTTTGAGGCCAGTTCTGCCGTGTGCTGACAAAACCGAGTAAGTCCACTGAAGCTAGTTCTGAGATAAACGACTTTTTCTGTTTTATTACATTTCTCAAAAGTGACGATTATCTTGATCAACCTACAGAGATAATAAGATAAATAGCATTAATGTACGTTTACAACCCGAGTTTGATAATGATCTGATGGATGGTTTTTGTTTTGTTGGGCATTTTGTGGACTTACTTGGTTTTGTCACTTTTTTTCCATTATATCAGATCTAAAAAATGTGACAGATCTAAGCAAGTGGACTTACTTGGTTTTGTCAAAACATTTGGAAGAAAAAGTAATGCTTTTTTTGAGGATGAAAGTCGCTTGTTCATTTCAATGCGTTATTCTCTCAGGTGCCAGGAGAAACGTTCCGTATAACTCTCGCTTACTCTATTACACATGTCGTGTGCACATTAGAGCGCTTACTTCCCTTTGCTTATTTGATCTCTAAACAACGCTCTGGCTCATTTCGGTACGATTCTCACAGATACTTTCGAAGCGAACCTGTAACAATGTGTGCGTTTGTGTGTTTGTTCTGATTAAAACCAGTCTTGATCTAAGGACTATGTCCAGTCAAGAATAAAAGCTGGTTCTTGTGTATGACTGTGTACGTGAGTGTTAGTTTGAGTGCCTTGGAGAATGATGAGCATATCAGATTGCGGTGATTTGCTAAAATACATATTATTCACGTACAATTTTTTAAGCTACACAGCATGTTTTTTTGTTCCGGTAATGTTTTGTTGTAAGTTTAATTTGGGTGGTACGGTTACTACTATAGTTACAGCCTTAAATCACATTATTTGAAATTTAAATCAAACACTATTTACCCGGGTTTGATGTCTTAAAAATCGTTTCTTGAAATTGTTATTAAGAAATATTTCTGGACATTAAAATGCTAGCACAGGCACGAAAGTGATTTTATTGCAGGTGTCAATGTTTCCTGAATCTATTTATAGATGTGTTACGTTTGAATTGATATTAAGCAATTCAGGTGCCGTGTGGACATGGTACGGAAATATTCACTGTCCCGATTGACGGGTTTTAACAGCGAGGACGCAATTTTTGTGAAGGCGTTTTAGTTCTGCTTCTTCTTCTTCTTTTGCGTTCGTGGGCTGAAACTCCCACGTACACGTGTGCTTTTGCACGAGTGGATTTGTACGTGGATGACCGTTTTTACAAAACCATTTAGGCAGCCATACGCCGTTTTCGGTGAAAGCATGCTGGGTATTTTCGTGTTTCTATAACCCACCGAACTCTGCTTTGGACTGCACGATCTTTTCCGTGCGCACTTGGTCTTGTGCTTGCGTGTACACACGAAGGGTGATAAGGCACCAGCAGGCCTGCACGTAAGTTGACCTGGGATATCGGAAAAATCTTCACCTTAATTACCCGTCAGGTGCGGCCGGGATTCGAACCCACGACCTTCCGCTTTGGTAAGTCATTTTTTTTTTCAAAATGATATTTTTTGTTCATCAAAAAGAAGAAATCAATGCGCATCTTGTGTGCTAATTTCTACTTTTTAGAGTGCTTAGATAAGCAGATATGAACAAGTAAGTCCACAACCTAAAAAACCAACTTTTTAAGTGTGCATGAATGTTTTGACAAAACCAAGTAAGTCCAAGGGGTTCCCAATTTTCCTATAATGATAGTTTTAAAATTCTTGTCAGACGACCCATACAGAAAATACGTCATTTTAAGTTTAGAACTGACAAATGACGTCATTTAAAGTTTAGAACACACAAATGACCTCTTTCGATAAGGCGAGACATAATGACGTCACCTTATGACGTTTTATTTTAAACATTTTTCTTCTCTATCTATACATAATTATCCTGACGATCCTTGTCTCTCTCTCTCTCTCCCTCCCTCTATCCCTCCCTATATCTCTCTTTTCCTCCCTCCATCTCTCTTTCTATCCCTCCCTACCTCTCTCGCTATCTCTCTCCCTCTTACTCTCTTCCTCCCTCCCTAATTCCTCTTTCCCTTTTTTTCTCTCTCTCCCTCCATCCCCCCCACCCCCTCGACCCTGATTTCTTTCCCCTCTCCCACTCTCTCCCTGTTTAGTCTCTCTCTCCCTGTTTAGTCTCTCTCTCCCTGTTTAGTCTCTCTCTCTCTCTCTCTCTCTCTCTCTCTCTCTCTCTCTCTCTCTCTCTCTCTCTCTCTCTCTCTCTCTCTCTCTCTCTCTCCATCTTGTGCAAATTCGTAATGTTAACGTTATTTTCACTGTTTTGTCATTTATCTTGACAACACTTCTTCTTTAGCAGCCATGCTTGCACCAAATCTAGCACCCCTGCTAACAAGTAAAATGCCGCAAGAATATTCGTATTGACTTTGACGTCATACTGGCAAAAACATTGCATTCTGATTGGTTATAGCGTCATAAAGGTTCTTGTGATTGGTGGATGGACTTACTTGGTTTTACCAGCAAATTGACATGTAATTTTTTTTTAGAAATGTTTGAAGTTGTGGACTTACTTTTCTATATCTCCTTATCTAGTTATTTTACAAAGTCAAAATTTACACACAGGCTGCTTCTTGATTTCTTAGTTTTGATGAACAAAAAGATATCATTTTGGGGAAAAAATGGACTTACTCGGTTTTGTCAGCACATGGCAGATGTACTTTAAACAGTTTTTAAGGTGTGGACTTACTTTTGTATATCTCCTTATCTATTTATTTCACAAAGTCACAATTTACACATAAGGTGCGCCTTAATTTCTAAGCTTTGATGAACAAAAAATATCATTTTTGAAAAAAATGGACTTACTCGGTTTTGTCAGCACACGGCAGAGTTAGGCCTGTTCATCCTTCTGTGGTCGTTTTCGTAGTAACCTTAGCAACTTTGGCATGCATGGTGGGATCAGCCTAGTTACTAGCTAGTTACTGGTAGTACTCAGGATCAAACACAGAGGGGAGATCAAAGCTGTATAAATGCAGGTCTAGCTAAACGGTTTTGTAATCATGCTATGGAATTTGCAGAAAAAAACAATAAATCGCATGAATGTCAGGCAATAAAATAAGTTGATCAAGAACTGTTACAGTGTTGCGCTTACCTGAACGGTGGTTGGCATGAACAGCACAGACTCGTGTGGAACCTGGTGAATTTTGCAAAGTTTAGCTTTCCATTTTGAAGACGGTAGCTTCCGTTGTCACAATCAATCATCGGGCAGTGACATGCCATTGTTAAAATCGATAATCGCTGAATTTACATCGACAAAACAACAAAATAAACACAAGTGTCCGACTCGTCAGTCGCAGAACATACGCAAAGCTGTGTTGCAGACGATTTGTTTCCTCGAAAAAATGACGCAGCCAATGAGAGGCGTCTGTGCGGTCACGTGATTTTCCTTCTTTGTTCCATGTAAACGTCGGAACTGTTTAGTGGTGTATTAACCAGACGTTACTAACGCTGCAGAGAAGGAAGCCGTTAACCCAGAGGGAGAACCCGTTTCGCCGTCTTGGAGGGTAACTAGTTTGTTAGTTAGTCGTGGATTTCGATCGAGAACGAACCAGATGATATCATATTCATTTGTCGCAGAGAATGCGTGTAGATGTGTTCTTTCTTCACTTAGTTTTGTCGTAGAATTAGTAGAATGAATATTGATAAAATTGTCATTTAGGGAATGTCTGATATTTAACAGCTTCTACGTTTGATCGCAGGTTCGTACACGGGAAGACGAACAAGCAAGACATCACCGACAGAGCTGCGTTTTAGAAGCGTCATTTACGTCATCGTCGTCATCAAGTTCATCGTCATCATGTTCCTGTAAACATGGGTCATCATCGATAGTTGAGTTTTCTGCAGACTTTCATCATCTACTGTGAATGGATCCATCGTCGTCATTAAAGGAAGTACACGTTATATTTGTTTCATCACCTCCAAGTAACTAAAGAACTTTTATCGTCGTCATTTGGGATTGTATGACAATGAGCCACGTTTCCGGAGAATGATATTGATTTCAAAATCAATGAACAATATAAACCATAATTATATTGTTGTGAAGTGAAGAACTGAATCTAAGATATATAATGCATGACCTGAGTCAACTTTGTGTAAGGTCGAGGAGCCATTAAAAGAAATTATAATTCATGCTGTTGATTTCTGTCCTAAATTGCCTTGGACAATATCAGCCGATAGCTGAATCGTAATTGTAATCAAAATATGGGATTTTAGTCTTAGGAAAGAAAAATCCGCATAACAAACGTTTCTCACCTTCTTGTTAGTTGTGACGGTACAGGCAATGAATTCACATTGGTATGAAGTTGTGAAATAATGATTTACATTTTGTGACGCTGTAGTGTCCGAAACAGCCCGTCAGTAATGAAATGCTATATGACTGCGAGTAGCTGAGTCTTAATTTCTAAGGGTCTAAGATCACATCTTGTATTACGTTGCCTCTATAATACTTGTCAAGCTGTCTGGTAACATGTTGCACCTTGTTGTCATGACGCTGCGGACACTGGAGTGACCTTTCTATGACGCCATGGAGTGCACACAAGGCCTGTCACTTATGCTTTTCACAGTTATGACTGCGGGCGATTGGGATTTAGTTTTTAACGGTTGAAGATTAAAGCCTGAGAAGACCAACTTGCTATCTTATCACACCGAGACTATTCTAACATGTTCCCCCCAAAACACAAGCTATTTTTGTTTGACATACATTATTAGTAACCTCTTTGATAATGTACAGAATCCGATCTTAATTAAAGATTAAGCGAAAAAAAAAGGCAAACTCTTTAACCGAAACCGAAAATTGTTTTTTGTCAACGCATTGGTTGCGCACAGATCTGTGAATAAACTACGTGTGCGTTAATTCTATACCCTTTTTTTCAGAAATAAAATGGGGGGGGGGGGAGCGGTTGTGAAGGGGGTAGGCTGAAAAGTTAAGCGGCGCCTTCGGCTTTAAATCACTAATACTCTCATCAAGTCACATAAGACGAAATTTGCACAGTACAGCAATTAGGCGGCTAACACCAGTGAG
>NW_027126492.1:0-15371 GCF_037325665.1 Littorina saxatilis | reverse complement strand
CTAATTAGTCACCTGTAATTTTTAATGAGTTGGGGCATTCTGACCAATCACAGGATCTGTTTCATTAAAACGCAAACTTGATTGAATTACAATTGATGTTATGAGTTCGGTTGCTAGTTATGGGAGCATTTTTAGCGGGGAAAACCTATCTTCCTGCAAAATGTAGAGCGATTTTGAAGAATAATGATAAACACAGTAGATGAACGCATGCTTGTTGTTTGGCGTCGGGAGTCGGCGAAGCGCCGAAATTTATTTAAAATGCCGAATGTTTTTTCAAGGTGGAGACAAGGTTATGCCAAAAACTGCCTAAAGCATAGCCAAAACTTGTATGGTCATTTCAGCAAATTTGTGGAAGAAAACAATTCCCAGGAATCTTTCTATGTTACTATGTTACTTACATTTTCTTTGGATGCATGAGCTGATCGTTAATTGTGTTCGTTCATAGATTGCCCGTGTGTTTGTTCTTGGGAACCTTAGTCGGTGGACGTTGGCTTAGCAGAAACATTTCGTAGCTTTGACACTTTATTACTCGTTGTGTCGAACAACTGTTGAACTTGATTCCTACTCGTTGTGTCGATCAACTTATAAACTGTATTACTCGTTGTGTCGATCAACTTTTAAACTGTATTACTCGTTGTGGAGAACGACTTTTAAACTTGGTTGCTTGTTGTGTCGAACAGGTTTCCACTTTGATGTCAGAGCTGATGACGTCAAAGAGCAATTTGACAGATGCGAAAACCCAGCTGACGGAGGAGCAGATAAAGACGCAGCAACTGCTTCAGACCCTGCAAGAGAAAGAGACCGAGCTCAACAAAACACAGGCTGAATTAGCACATGTAAGAGAGAGAGAAAGAGGGGGTGGAGAGAGAGAGAGAGAGAGAGAGAGAGAGAGAGAGAGAGAGAGAGAGAGAGAGAGAGAGAGAGAGAGAGAGAGAGAGAGATCATGGATTGAAAGTACCAAAGCAGCGTATGGATCATGCATTGTAAGTTTTAAAAAAGTGTATATATCATGGATTGTAATTGTCAAAGCAGCGCATTTAAGTTTTTTAAAATTATGTATAGATCATGGATTGTGAGTGTCAAAGCAGCGTATACATTCTAGATTGTAAGTGTCAAGACGGCATAGAGATCATGGATGGTAGGTGTCAAAGCAGCGTAGGGATCATGGATTGTAAGTGTCAAAGCTGCGTAGGGATCATGGATTGTAAGTGTCAAAGCAGCGTAGGGATCATGGATTGTAAGTGTCAAAGCAGCGTAGAGATCATGGATTGTAAGTATCAAAGCAGCGTAGAGATCATGGATTGTAAGTGTCAAAGCAGCGTAGAGATCATGGATTGTAGGTGTCGAAGCAGCGTAGAGATCATGGATTATAAGTATCAAAGCAGCGTAGAGATCATGGATTCTAAGTGTCAAAGCAGCGTAGAGATCATGGATTATAAGTGTCAAAGCAGCGTAGGGATCATGGATTGTAGGTGTCAAAGCAGCGTAGAGATCATGGATTATAAGTATCAAAGCAGCGTAGAGATAATTGATTGTAAGTGTCAAAGCAGCGTAGAGATCATGGATTGTAAGTGTTAAAGCAGCGTAGTGATCATGGATTATAAGTATCAAAGCAGCGTAGAGATCATGGATTGTAAGTGTCAAAGCAGCGAATAGATCATGGATTGTAAGTGTCAAAGCAGCGTAGGGATCATGGATTATAAGTGTCAAAGCAGCGTAGAGATCATGGATTGTAAGTGTCAAAGCAGAGAATAGATCATGGATTCTAAGTGTCAAAGCAGCGTAGAGATCATGGATTGTAAGTGTCAAAGCAGCGAAGGGATCATGGATTATAAGTGTCAAAGCAGCGTAGAGATCATGGATTGTAAGTGTCAAAGCAGCGAATAGATCATGGATTCTAAGTGTCAAAGCAGCGTAGAGATCATGGATTTTAAGTGTCAAAGCAGCGAAGGGATCATGGATTATAAGTGTCAAAGCAGCGAAGGGATCATGGATTATAAGTGTCAAAGCAGCGAATAGATCATGGATTCTAAGTGTCAAAGCAGCGTAGAGATCATGGATTGTAAGTGTCAAAGCAGCGAAGGGATCATGGATTATAAGTGTCAAAGCAGCGTAGAGATCATGGATTGTAAGTGTCAAAGCAGCGTAGAGATCATGGATTGTAAGTGTCAAAGCAGCGAAGGGATCACGGATTATAAGTGTCAAAGCAGCGAATAGATCATGGATTCTAAGTGTCAAAGCAGCGTAGAGATCATGGATTGTAAGTGTCAAAGCAGCGTAGAGATCATGGATTATAAGTGTCAAAGCAGCGTAGAGATCATGGATTCTAAGTGTCAAAGCAGCGAATAGATCATGGATTGTAAGTGTCAAAGCAGCGTAGAGATCATGGATTGTAAGTGTCAAAGCAGCGAAGGGATCATGGATTATAAGTGTCAAAGCAGCGTAGAGATCATGGATTCTAAGTGTCAAAGCAGCGTAGAGATCATGGATTGTAAGTGTCAAAGCAGCGAATAGATCATGGATTATAAGTGTCAAAGCTGCGTAAGGATAATGGATTGTAAGTGTCAAAGCAGCGTAGAGATCATGGATTCTAAGTGTCAAAGCAGCGTAGAGATCATGGATTGTAAGTGTCAAAGCAGCGAATAGATCATGGATGTTAAAGCAGCGTATTGATCAGATTGTTAGTATAAGTCTCACTCTTCTCCCCGTTGCTGCTGTCACCAGCTTCTCGCGCAGGCTGGAGACGAGATTCGTACCCTGCGCTCCACCGTGGGCCGCCTGACCTCTGAACTCAACACGTGCAAGGGAACTCTGGGACTTGCCACTAACACCAGCACACTCCCTGATTGTAAGTCAAAGATATACAGTGGTACCTGCGATGTAAGGCCTCTTCGGTGAAAGGACACTTTCCATACAAGGACACATTCTGTTGTCCTGTTGTATGTTACTTTCTTTGCTTACAGCCCGTTATTAACCCTAACCCTGGCATGTAGGGCAGGAACTATAGTGTCTATTTTTTTTAACGAAAATGTACCTTTCGTGATAGGCCATCGCAGGTACCACTGTTTAATGTGCAATTTGACGTCTGTGTTAATTAGATTAATAATCAATAACGTGAATAAATAAAAAGATTCTTAAACAGAATGAGGCAGATAAGAGCGAAGTTAAGATATCAAATAACCAAAGGGAAGTAATCGCTCTTTATGCATGCGACATGTGTAAATAGAGTAAGCGAGAGTTGTTCGGAACCTTTTCTCCTGGCACCTGAGAGAATAACAAGCATTGAAATGAACAAGCGACTTTCATCCTCTTATGAGATGAAACTCAAAACAAAAATGTTTTGATGAAAGTCGCTTGTTCATTTCAATGGTTGTTATTCTCTCAGGTGCCAGGAGAAAAGGTTCCGTACAGCTCTCGCTTACTCTATTACACATGTCGTATACATAAAGAGCGATTACTTCCCTTTGGTTATTTGTGAATAAATACATTAAATCGTTAAATAATGCATTCCTTTTGTGATAAATCAACGTCTTACCGGGTGGGCAACATTCGGCACTTTCAACATACAGCTGTACCTCTTTTTATTTTATTAAAGATTTAGTCTAACTTGCGCTCTAACTCGGTGCCCAAGCTAAATTTAAGGGACATTTTGGACTTCTCTCCCCACTAATCTGATTCATTCTCATCTATGTATCGATAAATGAATAAACGAATTGAATGAATAAAAGAGTGAATGAATGAATGAATCAGTCAATTAAGTAATCTGATATATAGATTAATTAATCAGTCGAACCATCAATACACTTGGGTCCTGATTTGGCCTATTATGGTCCGCTGGACCCGAAAAGCAACAGCTAACTAACTAACATCAATACACTTGAAATTCCTTGTGCCTCTATAGCGATCAGGGTCTCGGGGCTGTGAACAATGATAACACACAGGTTGGGCCGGTCGATTATTAATTGTAATAACAATTTCCACCAGTAGGCCAATAATACCATTCAGATAACCGTAGTTTAACGCCATCCATCCCAGTTTCTGTGCGAACATGAACAGCCTCCATTCTGCCTACTGACGTGTTGGTGAGTTTCTGTGATTCTGTGCCGCTATCGCGATGATTGCCTGGGGTCTGTTAAAAAATACGGACAGATCGGACCGGTTGCTGATACATTGTAATACCATAACCCCCATTGAAAAAAGCGGAGAAAACGCGCAATTCACGCCATATCCCTGTTTCTGTGCATGCAGCCTCCATCTTGCCTACGGACGTGTTGGTGAGTTTCTGTGATTCTGTGCCCCTATCGCGATGATTGCCTGGGGTCTGTTAAAAAATACGTACAGATCGGACCGGTTGCTGATAAATTGTAATAATATAACCTCCAATTGAAATAACGAAGATGACCTCAATTAACCATTTACCGCGATCTCTGTTTCTGTGCGAACAGCCTCCATTTTGCCTACGGACGTGTTGGTGAGTTTCTGTGATTCTGTGCCCCTATCGCGATGATTGCCTGGGGTCTGTTAAAAAATACGTACAGATCGGACCGGTTGCTGATAAATTGTAATAATATAACCTCCAATTGAAATAACGAAGATGACCTCAATTAACCATTTAACGCGATCTCTGTTTCTGTGCATGCAGCCTTCATTTTGCCTACGGACGTGTTGGTGAGTAATTTCTGCGATTGTGTGCCTCTAACGCGATGATTGCCTGGGGGCTTTTTAAAAAGAACCGGACAGATCGGACCGGATGCTAATACATTATTATAACAATTACCCAAATTGAAATAACGGAGATAACCTCAATTAACCATTTAACGCCATCTCTGTTTCTGTGCATGCAGCCTCCATCCTTCATACAGACGTGTTGGTGAGTTTCTGTGATTTGGTGTCTCTATGGCTGCTAAAAGAAATAACGGACAGATCGGATCAGTTGCTGAATAATTGTAAATAACCTCAATTAACGCCATCTCTGTTTCTGTACACGCAGCCTCCATCGTGCCCACAGACGTGTTGGTGAGTTTCTGTGATTTTGAGAATCACGGTGGAAGCGATAACAACTCTAACTGTGGGTTCCGCAACTCCACCGTCGGGTTCCATAGTGGCTCGGGCAAACAGAACTCCTACACAGGCCCCCTGGAGGATCATACGCTTGGATCTCCTCATGGTAAGTAGAGTTACCAATATGAACGCGTATTTGACTAATGTTCTATCTTCGTTTTCTTTGCGGAATAGATGCTATAACCGTCATCGTTTTCATCATCGTCATCGTCGTTGTCTTCGTCATCATCATCATCATCATCATCATCATCATCATCATCATCATCATCATCATCATTGGTCACATACCAAAAACTAGCAGTCTCTGTACTCTCTGTATACAGTGAGATTTTGTATAGTGGCTTAAAAAAAAAGAATTTAAGTCATTAAAACATTCCAATTCATCACAGCAAGCAGTCTTGGTGGTGATTTTGGATATGTGACCAAGTGGAAGGATGGTTTTATCCTATGTAAAAGCCTGGCAAGATCTGAGAGGGGTGTGCCTTTTAAAGGTCTTATTACCCGGACAATGTTTACAAAGCGGTGTCACTGATATCAAAGCTTTCATCTGCTTTTTTTCCAGGTCACTACATGTTTCTGGATGCTGTCAAGGTGGCCGCAAGTACGAGCAGCAGCGCGTTAAAGTCGTATACCATGACAACTCCCACATACCCGCCTGGACCAGGCTACTGTGTCCGCTTCTGGTACAACATGTACGGTCATGACGTCAAAGACCTGCAGGTGTACGCCAAGGTGAGAAGCTGAACAGGTGAATTGTTATTATATCATGTTTAATGCTGCAGGGACTGTGTGACTGGATTTGACAGGTAATATTGCATTAATCCCGGGCATGCTTCGACGAGTGTTGCTGAACGTATTAAACACGCGCACGCAAACACACATACACACGCACGCACGCACACACACACACAAGTATATGCACGCACACACCCACACACGAACGCACACAGACACGCAGAAACAACGCAGAAACACACACGCAGAAACACACACACACACCCATACACACACACCCATACACACACACACGCAGAACACACACACGCAGACACACACATACAAGCACACACACACGCAGAACACACACACGCAGACACACACATACAAGCACACACGCAGAAAACACACTCACACATACACACACACATCCACACACACACCACCACCACCACCACCTCAACAACGATACTAGTCAAGTCTGAAAAGTTAGCAAAAACACAACTTGGCTTCAAGTCTTCTGAAGAATAGAAAAGTATTAAACGGACAATCTGTAATTACATATATAATATATTTGACTGTATTTGATTCTCTCTTTAGCTGAGACTTAGCCACACCACGAGATCCTGGGGAAATTAAAACAAAGTGTGTTCTTACTGTGCAGATTTCTGCAGGCAACGGGTATCCAGTCTTCACTCGCACCGGAGACCAAGGCCAGAAATGGTCCCTCGGTGAAGCAGACCTTGACAGAGAGTACACGGGTCACCCATTCCAGGTGAGACATTGTGCTGAACATATCACCTCTGCTCCGCCACTTGACTTCTCACCCCTCCTTTCAGGTCTGAGGAATTTGGCAGTAAATTAAAAAAAAAAAAGCACACATAAAAACACAAATCTTTGCCGAAATGTTTGTATTTGACTGACACTTCCTTTTCATGCTTTTATTGGTCACCCATCCTTCCACATCGAAACAGTCTTATAACAAAGAGGCCATACCCTCTTGGCTTCTCTTGCCCCCACCCCTATCATCCTCCAATCTCTGCTCCGCCTCTTAACCGCACCCCCCCCCCCCCCCCCCACCCCTCTCTCCCGCCTCCTTTCAGTTCTGAGGACTTTGGCAGATAATGAAAATACACGCACGCACGCACTCACGCACGCACACACACAAATACACACACACACACACACACCCACACACCCACACACCCACACACACACACACACACACCACGCACGCACACACACACACATACACACACACACACACACACACACAAAACCCAAACCTTTTAACCGAAATCTTTACCAAAATATTTGTATCTGACTGACACTTTCTTTTATTGGTATCCCATGCTACCACATCGAAAAAGACAGATCGTAACCAGGGCCTAGGTAAGTACTAGGGGGGGCGGGGGTTACAGATGGGGGTCCAGGGGGCGAAGACCCTTGGTGGGGGTCCAGGGGGCTTTGTTGCAAGGGGACAAAGCCCCTTGAAGCTGAACGTTTTTTGATGTTTCTGGAGGGAAAGGAAGCCTCTCCTTGAACGAAAAAGGTAAATTCGACAGCAAGCTGCATACTAGGCAATGAAGAAGAATTGAGATTGTAAGGACAAATGGTTACATGGGAGGGTGTGAGAGGTGCGATTTCTTCTTGGATTTCATGATGATCCAGATGCAACCCCCCCTCCCTCCCCCACAACAACAAAATCGTTTGGGAGGTACATGCTTAAGCCAGGGGGGGAGGGGGGGTTGCGCAACCCCTATAACCCCCCCCCCCCTAGTCCGGCCCTGGTAACCTACGCTTAAAATCGAATTCGCCAATACAGGAATTTTAAACTGACCAAGTGAATCTCATGTCGACAGTTGGTTTTCACGGCCACGACGACAGCCTACCACCACTACACCAGCACGAATATGTACACAGCAGGGGACGTAGCCGTGGATGACATCTACGTCTACAACACCAGTTGTAAAAGTAAGTTTGGGTCTTGGTTAATGTTGTCCTCTCTAAGGAGCCATTTTGGGAACGTTTTTTGGCGAATCTGACCCCAAAAATCTCATCGGACTTCCGTTGTGCTGTCATTTAGTTACACCTGCAATGATTTGCTCGAAAGTTGCCAATAACTATGCTAATTAATTTATTAATTTGTATTGGCGAGCGGTTTTCTTACGCAAACTCTCCTGAATACAGGAGTCCCGACTTCCGTTCGTCGTCATAGTTTTAAAATCCTGGACTCCTGATAGGTACTCATTTTGTTGCAGCAGACAAACACCGTTGGATTCAGGAAGTTGAATCTGTAATCTAGAAAACGCATGCACATTTTATGCTGTACGGGGCTTAAACTTATTAAACAGCGTAAACAAACACACTGTCGATAGAAGAATATATACTGTCTCGAAAGACTATTCTAAATCCCTCTAAATCGCACTTAGATTTGAATTATCAAACGTTCAAACACTAATTCTAAGGCCTCCCTCGTATGTGGTGTATCTGTTCAACCCCCAAACCGAACTATGTTGCTCATTTGGCGATTTCATTCTGTACTTCTATTAACATTACAACGTGGTATCTATGAACATGGTAAGAAAATAAATTACAAAACAATAACATGTAATTTACAAGCACACTTATTAGGAAAAAATAACATTACAACACAGTAACATCTAAGTTGCAGAATGACTACATCGAAGGTGCAGACTAACACGACTACATAATGGTGTTAAGACCACACATGAAACATTCATATGATACAACATCACACATGTTCAAAGTAATCTCACTGGAAAAGAAAATTAATCTTTTGAGCAGGAAGAAGAGTTTTGTTAAATTAGCATGTTTTTATGTAGGCGGGGGAGAGAAAAACGCCTCTTTAAGGTAAAGGAAAGAAAGCATCAAATGTTCTTGTGTTGTTTTGATTGTTGTTGTTGTTGTTGTTGTTGTTGTTGTTGTTGTTGTTGTTGTTGTTGTTGTTGTTGTTGTTGTTGTTGTTGTTGTTGTTGTTGTTGTTACTGTTAATGTTGAAAGTGTAATGTTTCTTTCCCCAGACATTCCACTGTGTCCAAAGGGCAGCGTGACCCGAGAGGCAGGCACGACGACCACGTGTTATACCTTTCACGCGCAGCCTGTCACGTGGTACGAAGCAGCTTCCGCCTGTCGCCACCAGGGGGCCACGACGAGCCTGGTGACCATCACGTCAAAAGACGAACAGGACTTCATCGTTCAGACCATAAAGAACGATTCGTGTAAGTTGTATCTTAGACCAACTAACAAAACTGAATGTTACCTGCCAAACAGTAATATTAACCATCCAAAACACTTTATTGCCCATTAAAATGGATGAAAAATTGTCTTCGACGCAACTTCAAACTCTCTGTCATCTATGTTTAGACATACATTTTCAGAAGAAATTTTGTGTGTGTGGATATAACAACTCGTGTAAACACATGCGTATTTATGCTTTCAAGCACCTTCTAGTCTAAGTCAGTAACTAAGTAAGTTACTAACAAACTAAATAACTAACTAACTTATTAAAATGCAAGGGCCCCAAATATGAACATTGTTTTGGTGTTTCATGCCGATAACTATCTTGATTTCTAGCAAAGATGATTTATTCTATGCTTGGTAGTTGGTCTCTCTTTAGTTGACCATTCAGCCTAATTAGAGCGAAATAGCTTCGATAGACATTCAGCAAACATTGACTACAGACAAATTGTATAACTGGTCCAATTTAGGAACCTTGGCGCCAACCCCCCCCCCCCCCCCCCTCGCGGGTTCGGGGGGGTCCCATTATGGTTGGGACGAGAAAGAATTTACCCGATGCTACCCAGCATGTCGTAAGAGGCGACTAACGGTTCTGTTTCTCCTTTTACCCTTGTTAAGTGTTTCTTGTATAGAATATAGTCAATGTTTGTAAAGATTTTAGTCAAGCAGTATGTAAGAAATGTTAAGTCCTTTGTACTGGAAACTTGCATTCTCCCAGTAAGGTCATATATTGTACTATGTTGCAAGCCCCTGGAGCAATTTTTTGATTAGTGCTTTTGTGAACAAGAAACAATTAACAAGTGGCTCTATCCCATCTCCCCCCTTTCCCCTATCCCATCTCCCCCCTTTCCCCGTCGCGATATAACCTTGAATGGTTGAAAACGACGTTAAACACCAAATAAAGAAAGAAAGACCTTGGCGCCAAATATGGACCAGTGAAGAGGCCATCACGAATCTTTGCAAAAAGCCCACTTTACTTCAAAATAACATGATTCAACTCAATGTGCGAATCAGACTAATTCAAATACACATCAGATGTATTCGTTTCGGCTTGCTGAGAACGTTATTTGAAGCAAAACAAGGAACTAAAGAAACTAACTAACTGATTCGCTTTTGTTTCCCTGTAAGCCGCTGAAATTTTGTTCAAGATAAGTTTTGTGAAATTAGTGTTTATCTGTGCACTTAAAAGACCACTGGGTTGATATATTTGTGAACGTAACGTTTTGTTTTGTCAATAGTTAAACGTTCCAACAACATACCTTTCTTGTTTTTTGATTCTAACCAACTGATTGGATGGTTTTGTTTTACCAATTCGCACAAGACAGTAATACGCCTTTCTGGCTTGACTTCTTTGTGCAGCGCTGACAGGAGCAGGGCAGTATGGCTTCTACACTGCTGGCAGTGACGAGAGGTCGGAACACACGTTTGACTGGACCGACACCGGTACCCCTTACAGAGGTGGTAACGCACTTCTTCCTCTTTTGCAATTTCGCTGTCTGCCCACTGCAAGGGCTGGGTAAAACTGTAAAGCAATCTCATTATGAGTATACACGCACGGCGTTTAAAAAGCCTGGCTACTTTCTATAGAGAGAGAGAGAGAGAGAGAGAGAGAGAGAGAGAGAGAGAGAGAGAGAGAGAGAGAGAGAGAGAGAGAAAGAGAGAAAGAGAGAAAGAGAGAAAGAGAGAAAGAGAGAAAGAGTGAGAGAGAGCCACCTTACAGAGAGAGAGAGAGAGAGACAGAGACAGAGACAGAGACAGAGACAGAGAGACAGAGAGACAGAGAGAAAGAGAGAGAGAGAAAGAGAGAAAGAGTGAGAGAGAGCCACATTACACAGAGAGAGACAGAGACAGAGAGAGAGACAGAGAGAGAGAGAGAGAGTGAGTGAGTGTGTGTTATTGTTTCCACCCGTGAGAAAAAACATAGATAGTACTGTAGCTTCGCAAAAGCCTGCTCTGCAGATCAGAATGTCAACTTGATCTCGTTGGTAATGTCAGTAGTTGTTGGAGCAATACTTTATTTTCAGTACAAAGTACACTAAGTCTCATTATTGTTGTGATGACAAGAATCTCAGAATACCCATGTGAAAGTAAAGCACTAGTAAAACATTCATTTTACGACCAAATCTTTGTATCGCCATGTAACTGAGCATCTTCCGAGTTGGAAGCGCCTATATATAGTTGAAGGCATACAAGACAATGAGGCGGCAAAGTAATGTCTTTTCTCTTCCAGGAACGTACAGCAACTGGAAGGAAGGACAACCCAACAACGTGGCGAGCGATCAGGATTGTCTCCTCCTGCAATACCCGGATCTGGATTTCGAGTGGGGTGACGTAGACTGTGACGAGAGACACCCGTTCATCTGCAAGGCGCAGTACCCCACCCCGAAGAACGCCGCCTCTGGCACACCTATGGTCGGGTAGAGCGAACATCGAAAAAGCTGCAAGACGTCCATAATTATTATGGTAATGGCTACCCACTCATGGCTCACTAGGCAGTGCAGATACTCTGCAGGTTTTTATTGGATTTCGATACAGTGTCAGTTCCATGAATAGAAGAATCATGTTTCCGTTACTTTTGTGTAATATCATCAGTCTGACTACGTCATGCCGTTTCATTTTTTCCTGCTACTTCCCTCGGTTTGTTCGAATTTATGAAAACCGACCAAATGAATGTTGATGCAGGAATGTCACTATATGTGTTTATATGTCATGCCATTTGCTAGAAATGAAGACAGTCTTATTCATGTTGCAAGGTAAGCAAGCAACTGAATGTAGCCAGGTTAATAAAAACGTTTGAGTTTGTGGATAAGTCCACCATATTGCAAAGCACGCTCTCGGGTTCGTCCTTATTTTTAGGTGATGGGTTTTGCTCGGAAAAATGCCAATAGGGTAGCTTGAATGTAGATATATATGGAAGCTGTTGTCATGTTAGAATGATGTCTTTGATTTACGAGTGTACATTCGACAAATAAACAGGCCGCAGATTTCTGAGTTAGTTTTTCGATCATGCTTCACGTTTTTGTTTTGTTTTATTTTGGCTAGTTTGTTTTGTAATCAAAATGTATATGTGTACAACACACACACACACACACACACGCACAGTCACACACGCACACACTGCTGCATTCGTTGACGTCTGATGTTTACCATCATTTATTGAGCGGCCTTACACAAACGGGCTCCCAAAGCTTTCCGCAACGAACTCACTGTTTGTACTGATAGAATTAATTCAAGTATGAAAGCAGCTTTAAACTATGAATACGCCGACGGACAGAGAATAATACTGACAGGAAAGACAAACAGGAAAGAGCAAAGCAAATAAACCGTTGGATCCTATTAGCCCCGGGCGAGATCACTGAACTGAATTTTCAAAGCAAGAAAGAAACCTGAACCACGTCGAGTTTTGACCCCTGGGCATTCAGAGCGTTTTAAGCGAACGCACTCCTCCGAAAATCGACTGATTATGGTTACCCGAATGGTGGTGAAAATGTGTCATATACGTAAAAACCCACTCGTGCAAAACACGAAGGTATGTGGAAGCTGCAGCCCAGAAGAAAAATCAGAAATAGGACGCTCAACAAACATTGACATTATTACCGGAACAGCCCATGAACGCAGAAGAAGAAGAAGAAATAGGACGCTCAACAAACATTGACATTATCACCGGAACAGCCCATGAACGCAGAAGACAAAGAAGAAAGAAGAAATAGGATTAAGCTCATTAAAAATTGACATTCTCTCCAGAACGACCTGAAGAAAGAATGTCGGTCTTCATGTTAGAAAACAGTGTATGAACAATAGCAGCAGCAGCAGCAGCAGCAGCGGTAGAAGTAGTAGTAGTGGAGTTGCAGCAGCAATTGATGGCGTTAGTGTTGTTGTTGTTGTTGTTGCTTCTGCTGCAAACACTACCATCGCCATCATCACTTACTCTTGTACTGACTGTAATAATTATTTCATTTTCATTTTCATTTTTTTCATTTCATTTTCATTACTTTATTGTCCCATCGCTGGGAAATTCGGGTCGCTTCCTCCCAGTGGAAAGCTAGCAGCAACGGAGTCGCGCTACCCAGGTGTCTGCGTGTTTAGGTGTATTCAGCCACCTGCACTTATGGCAGAATGACCAAGGTCTTTTACGTGCCATTGTGATGACACGGGGGTGGGACATGGCTTCCGTCTCTGGGTCCGAGGACTCCAGCTTGTTCGAGTTAAAGGCCTAAACAAAATTAATCCAATAACACACAGCTACAGTAGACGACACTAGAAATAATTTTGTTACAGACAGTATTGAATATATGCAAAACAGTTGTCTATACTACCAGTAGCAAATATACGATGTAAATAATCAACCATCATTGACACATTCACGCACTTATTCACTGACTCACCAACTGACTCACCGGCACGGTTGGCCTAGTGGTAAGGCGTCCGCCCCGTGATCGGGAGGTCGTGGGTTCGAACCCCGGCCGGGTCATACCTAAGACTTTAAAATTGGCAATCTAGTGGCTGCTCCGCCTGGCGTCTGGCATTATGGGGTTAGTGCTAGGACTGGTTGGTCCGGTGTCAGAATAATGTGACTGGGTGAGACATGAAGCCTGTGCTGCGACTTCTGTCTTGTGTGTGGCGCACGTTATATGTCAAAGCAGAACCGCCCTGGTATGGCCCTTCGTGGTCGGCTGGGCGTTAAGCAAACAAACAAACAAACAAACGTTATACTGATGTCAAAGCAGCACCGCCCTGATATGGCCCTTCGTGGTCGGCTGGGCGTTAAGCAAACAAATAAAGAAATAAATTTGCAAATCCATTCCATAAAAAGAAAGAATATTTCTTGTCTTTTTGATTCTTGATTTGGGAAGGTTAGCCGTCTATTAGCAAAGAAGTATCTGTGACAACAATTTAGAACACTGTGACAACAATTTAGAACACAAGTTTAGTAGAAAAAAATAGTAGAAAAAAACCTGTTAAAAATGAGGGAACACTTCCCCCTCATCAGACTAGTACATAGAAAAACATGTGGGAAGCTGTACAGCCGTATCCCCTAACGTTTTCGCACGCTGAGCGGGCATTTCTCACACTTGTGACCACAACGGAGAGCCATAGAACACTGCCGCATTCTTCCACTAGTGACGTCGGTGGAAGTTTGGCGGGACAAGGAACGCTCTTATTCCCACCACGCCAAACCATACCACACCAGCACTACAGGCACGGTTTACGAATATCGCCAAATGAGGACAACCCCGAAAAGGGACGACTTGAGAGCGCGGTCGTGCGTGAGAGAGGAAGCCAAGACTGAAAAGACGCACACTGGCTGAGACGCGACGTCGTAGTAGTGATTGTGCCACTGTGCTAGAGAGAGAGAGACAGAGCGATAGAGAGAGAAACAATCGACGCAGTTGTGAAGGGAGTTGTTACTTGAGTTGTGACAGAGAACGTTTGGGAACCAGCGTGGGATATTTTCTCCGGCTCGATTTTGTCGTTGGCGATATTTTGGTTGTTGTGACACGTTGGTGAAATCTTGACCGGTGGCTACTTGGATATCGACGCAGTGTGTTTGTGTGCGTGTGTGTGTGAAGTGACAACGTGCGTGACTCTTGTAAAGTGCTGTGGATTTACTTTGGACTCAGTGAGGAAAGCCGGATAGGAGTGAAACTGTCACCCACTCAAGGTAAGAGAATCGTGATTTTCGGGGAAATCGGCGTAGGCCTCTTTGGATTGTTTGTCTGTCTGTTTGGTCCTGTCATTACATGCCGCGCCTGACAGGCACGTACGCAAACACACTGACACCACTCTGTGTAACATTCTAGCACAGACACACTATGAACAGTAACATACACTCTTTCCACTGATGCACGTCACACATAAACACAGGCTGATATGTTACCACACCAACACCCGTACCGTGGGGGCACACGCACGCACACACATACACACACACGGACACACACACGAACACACTGGCAAACTTTCACACGGACACTATTCACACAGAGGCACGCACACACATGCAGTCAGTGATGCACACACACGCACCTTTAACAAGACACAGACAGACCGACAGATACACACACAAACACACCCACACCCATCAGCCCCCCCCTCTCTCTCTCTCTCTCTCTCTCTCTCTCTCTCTCTCTCTCTCTCACGGACCTATAAGCTGTCACGCCCTCCGGCTCAGCCAATATCGAAGTAAGTGGACCATGGTGACTTGGCTACCGGCCGGTGAAGACAAACACCACCTCTTCACGGGCATCTGACCAAGCGTCGCTTGAATGATTTCGAGAAAGAGCCCCGGGGGTGACTGCTTTCACGTCACTTCGTCTACTTTAACGATATTT
>NW_027126491.1:20000-24670 GCF_037325665.1 Littorina saxatilis | reverse complement strand
TGTGTTTTTGGTGTGTGTGTGTGTGTGTGTGAGTGTGTGTTAGTGTGTGTGTGTGTGTGTGTTGGGGTAGGGGTGGGGTGTGGGTGTGTGTGTGAGTGTGTGTGTGTGTGTGTGTGTGTGTATGTGTGCGTGTGTGTGTGTGTGTGTGTGTGTGTGTGTGTGTGTGTGTGTGTGTGTGTGTGTGTGTGTGTGTGAAGGATATCTTTATATGTGCTTATTCGTCATATTTGCATGGATTAAGTTCATTATGCAATGATTCCACAATCCCGCATTAAACAATTATTCGTTTCCCTTTTTCTGCCCCAGTATGGCTGCCTGGCTGTATGTATGTCTGTACGTCTGTCTGTCTGTCTTTCTCTCTTTGTCTTTCTCTTACTCCATCCCTCCCTCCCTGACTCGCCTCTTTGCTTACACTCTCGTGCTTTCTCGGGACGGAGGGAGGGGAGGGGTCTTGGGACATGGGAGAGAAAAACACAGAGAAAAGAAAGAAAGAAAGTAAAAGGACAAAAAGTGCCCGGTTGACTCAGCTTTTTGTGTGTCCCTAATTCCTCTTTTCATCTAATCATTCTTTTCCGTCGGAACCCCGGGGAGATCCGCAGTCTTGATAGAGGGAGAGATTTAAACTGATCCTGACGCAACCAACCGGTTTTGATTTGCTCACTTCCAGCAAGATTGGCATCCCAGAGTTTTGCTGCGGGATTGAAACATGGCCGACACGGGCAAGCATGCCGGGAAGTTTTTTATGACGACATTCCCCTGTCCTCCTACTCGACCTCAAAAAACTAAATAACAAGAAAATACGAGAAAATGGACGACAAGCAAAAATACAAAAACCGATTGAAAGAAAGAAAGAAAGGGGGACATGCGAAAGAAAGGTTGAGGGGTTGATTTTGCTGACGATGTGGCAGTCTTCTAGAAAGGAAATACAACAACTAACAACTAGTCATTGTTTACCATCAAGCAATTATATATAACTCATTTTGCAGCCTATGTTATTGTTATTAATCAAACAAACTCGAAAAACTGCCATTGGGACCTGGTCCATAAATAGGCAGGCACAACATCGGTGACAAGTGTCTGGCTTTATTTCTTATAAACACACTGTTTTTCTTGGCATTCTTGCAGTGCATTGTGACAAGCAGACAACAGAAAGGACAATTTATCTTCTGTTTGTACGTGTATGTCTAATGGAACATGTTCTTTTATACTCATTGCTCTATATATCTTAAGGAAAAAAGACGACAGACACACCTTTGTTCTTGTCATCCCTGTAGCATGTACATATTGACAGGAGACAACAGAAATAACGATTTATCTTCTGTTTGTACGTGTATGTCTAATGGAACATTTTATTATACTCATAGCTGTCACGTTTCAATATATCACTTAAGGTGATTATGAACCGGTTAATTACTACTAATTAACTAACCACACCACGATCCACTCTCGCAGTCATACAATTAAATAGAGTCAACAAAAGTATAAGTTTCAGACGCCTGTTTATGTATAAACTCGCCACCTCCCTCGAGCCTTCACTCAAAATATGTTCCTTTTACGTTCTCAACACGTAAAAAACCCGTGATCACTGACAAAATGCCAGTAGTATATAGAAAATTATAGTAACACGCTGATCCCGTGTAAATACAGTCAAATGAGAATGTTCTGTTCAAAAAGCTCTAGTTCATGCAGGGGTCACACACCCCACGTTGTCACTACTCCAATGAAATCACAGATAAGAAAAGACAACGGTGGTCAACGGGGTGCGTAAGACACGGTGCACTTAGCTTTCTTTCTGTATGCTGGTTAGCCGGTATGCTGGTTAGCCGGGTTGCTGGTTAGCCGGTTTGCTGGTTAGCCGGTTCGCTGGTTAGCCGGTCTGCTGGTTAGCCGGTTAGCGTAGCTTCCTCAGGTCCCAGCTCCAACGTCTGCAGCTAGCAGTGTCCCGCCAAAGGCAGCCGTGCAGCAGTTACAGGAACACGAAACGAAACGAAGCGAAGGCTCAAAAGCCTATGATTGTAACTCTCAATGGAAGCAAAATCCGCTTCCTCCCTGGAACAGCCTCTGTTCGTCAACAGTGACAAAAAACCTCCAGAACCCCTTGTCGAATCCTTATGCGAAAGCCATCGCCGACGAAGGAATGTTGACGACTTGTCCTCAGCAAAACAGGTGCAGTGAGAAAGTAATAACTGGTGGAAGCTCCCCTAGAGTGCCGAATACAATATTCGGTGAAAAACCATCATACTCTAGAAACTGTGTATTAGATCCTTCCCCTTCTGCCGCTGGGTGTCAAGTGCGCCGTCCTTGTGTCTCTGTCAGACAACCTAGCCAATAACACGTGACTGACCTTGTCACAAAACCAGTCCAGCTATACACAATTCTGCCTCCCAAGCAGAAAAAAGACACGAGAAACTCAATCCCTGAAAATCCCGTGCGCGCTGTCAGCGAAAAACCGTCAGCCCTATGACAGCAGAAACCCCCACTGTGAAACTCGTGCGCTATAAAACATCCGTGCTCGTTGAGCACTGTCAGCAAACTCTGCTGTAGCCCAATATCACGTACAGGCGCTTTCTATCATAATCGACCAAGAACAGGCACTCCATCGAGTGACACTTTCTTGGTCTCTGTCACCCGATCGTGACAATAGCTCTTTTTCTTAAGGAAAATTGACGACAAACACACTTTGTTGTTGGCGTCCTTGCAGCATGTACGCCACCATGGCAGTCAGACAGTTCTTTCTTTATTTGGTGTTTAACGTCGTTTTCAACCACGAAGGTTATATCGCGACGAGGGAAAGGGGAGAGATGGGATAGGGGAAAGGGGGGGTATGGGATAGAGCTACTTGTTAAGTGTTTCTTGTTCACAAAAGCACTAATCAAAAAATTGCTTCAGGGGCTTGCAACGTAGTACAATATATGACCTTACTGGGAAAATGCAAGTTTCCAGTACAAAGGACTAAACATTTCTTACATACTGCTTGACTAAAATCTTTACAAACATTGACTATATTCTATACAAGAACCACTTAACAAGGGTAAAAGGAGGAACAGAATCCGTTAGTCGCCTCTTACGACATGCGGGGTGCAGAGAAATAAGGATGTGGAAAAGAAGACTTTTGGTAAGTGAAATAAAGGTGATGGATCCAGTCAGGTAGAAATAAGACAACAAGAAAAGAATTGGAAAACTGCAGGGAATAGTAGGGAGAGTTTTCTTGGAAGGAAATATAGGTGAAAGGACTGGTAAGGCAGAAATAAGACAAAAGAAGAGAAGTAAAGGAGTGGGGTAGCTTAGTATAAACACTCCCGCCGCGTGAAGGCGACCCCATGGGAGCAGTCAGACAGTATATAGATATCACAATGTAGCTTCTCTTTGTACATGTTTGTTTGATCGAATATGTTGGGTTTCTTTTACATCTCAGAGAAAAGTCACGAAAAGCAAACTTGTTCTTCTTGACGTTCTTGTAGCAAGTAAGCCACCATGTCGGACAGCCAGTAGATAGCGCAATTCATCTTCTCTTTGTCCATGTAGTTTAATCGAACATGTTCTTTTACTCATTGCTCTGTATATTGTAAGGAACAAAGACGACACACGCTTTTTGTCTAGGCGTCCCTGCAGCATGTACATATATATCATAATTTATCTTCTCTGTGTACATGTATGTTTAATCGAATATGTAATTTTTTTTACATCTCAGAGAAAAGTCACGATAAGCAAACTTGCTCTTCTTGACGTTCTTGTAGCAAGTAAGCCACCATGTCGGACAGACAGTAGATAGCGCAATTCATCTTCTCTTTGCCCATGCATGTTTAATCGAACATGTTCTTTTACTCCAAGCTAAAAGGCGAAACGGTAATGAGTAGCATAAATATCCTGTCCCCATGAGCATTGTGACGGTTTAGTAACGATTTTCACTTCCAGGAGACCTCGCCTTTTTTCCCTGATCAATGACTGTAGCCGTTTATTATATCTTATGTAGGTGTAACTAGAAAGAAAAATAGGATTGTCGGGCGAAAAGGAAGGGAAAGCAATGAGAGGCAGAAAAAAGAAAAGAAAAACATGTTTGCAGGTATTTGAGGAAATGACTTTGTAGAAATGTCGAACAAACAGTGAAAATGACAAAGGAATGTAACCCATAATATTGGAAGGGCGTTTAAGATTACGTCGACGCTTGTTACGTTAAAACTAGGAATTAATCATCAGGCGTCTTGTTGTGAAATTGTATATTTTCTAATTGTTTCAAATTCCTGTTGCTGATTTCGGTGATCGCGTAACAACAAATGCAGAGAAAGAATGGGAGGGGAGGCGGGTGGCGGGGGGGGGGGGGGGGGGGGCTTTTTGATTTTTTTGTTTCCTTGTTCGTCAGCAAAGTATTGCAAAGTGTATATTCTATTTTTCTTACATTTTGACGAATTTCTTCTTTTCCTTTTCATATCCTGTTCTCCTCACACGCACAAACTCACACACACACACACACACACACACACACACACACACACACCAGACAGACAGACACAGACAAACAGACAGACAGACAGTAAGAGAGTGAGAGACAGACAGACGGAGACACAGAGAGAGAGACACACAAATACACACACACACAGTTATATGGAGACAGAACAAGTTGAACACAAGAAAAACGATTGGTCAATAGAAAAAGGGCGGGCATAAAGAAT
>NW_027126491.1:0-15000 GCF_037325665.1 Littorina saxatilis | reverse complement strand
GGAACAGCAACGCACCGCCCATCGTCTGAGCGTGCAATGCCGACCGCTCACTTGAAATCTAAATGATCAAAGTTCGGAAAAATCAAGTGAAATTGCGCCACTTGCTTTACATCAAATGTATCTTTACGTCATTTCCCATCCGTCTGGAGTCGGTTCTAAATCTGTCGCTCTCTGTTCAACGAGAAAAAGCGAAGCAACCGAAACGCATGTTCAACATGGTTTATCTTGTGAGATTGTTGTGTGTCAAAGGCATTTGACCTGTGAATATTCATCACGTCAGGTGTGTTACTCTGATTGGGTGAGAATTATTTGACTGACAGGCATAATCAGGTAGAAGCGCTCAAGTTCCCATTGCGGCTGTTCTGTCTAATTCGCGGGGTTGCTTCGAAATTTCTTTTGGTCGAATTAAACAGTAATAAAACCGTTATTTCTAAAATGATGACTGTTAGCAAATGATAACAGACATGTCTCACAAACGATATCAGCATTCGCCTAAAAGGCTCATACTTGATATCTTTTATCTCGACATGTCTTGTTATCATTTGCTAACAGTCAGCATATTAGAAATAACTCATATTGTAAGTTTGTTTAGTTGCTGTTTGTGCCGTTGTAATCGTCGTTAATGTCGTTGTTTAACTGAGGTTTGGGAAGACAGGATGTGACATTTTTTAGTGTTGCATTATAAGCTTGTGTAAGTTTGCTTAGTTGCTGTTTGTGCCGTTGTAATCGTCGTTAATGTCGTTGTTGTTGTTGTTGTCTTCGTCGCTGTCGTTGTCGTTATTGTTGTTGTACAATGGTTGTTGTTGTAGTTGTTGTTGTTGTTGCTGTCGTCGTTGTTGTCGTTGTTGTTGCTGTCGTTGTCGTTGTTGTTGTTGTTGTTGTTGTTGTTGTTTAGCCTGGTTTTGTTTTTGGTTCAGATGGTAATACCCTCATAAGTTTGCCTTCTTCCTGTGAAAAAAAACAGGGAGTATTTAAAAAAAATAACAGGGTTCAAACATTTGTTTAAGATGCTTGCTCATATTGATCCGTCTTTCCCCTCTCTCTCTTTCTTTCTCTCTTTCTTCTTTTCTAACTTTCTTTCTTCCCTTTTTCTCTTATTTTTCTCCGTTCTTTCATACTTCCTTTCTTCCTTTTGAAGCATGAAACTCATCATATGTGTCATGCTCAGTTGGTGGCCTAAGGTGCCATGAAATAAATCATCTCAGTAAAATCAGTATTATACGTTCATCAGCCACGCTTGAGTAGTAATCGTGGGTGTTTAAATCGTCATCGATCTCAATTACCGTCTGAGAAAACGGCGCTGTAAATTTTGACAATAATCAAAGGCCAATCATTAGCTCATCGGCTAAGGAGTCACAACATCCTTAAGAGCCTTTCCATGTCATTGCAGCTTGAAGTTTGACATGCACTTGAATCAACGATTTTTGACTTCGATTTTTGATAAATCACGTACCATTAAAAGCCTTAGAGGTAACTTTGCCAGGTCAATGCAAATTAAGCTGTGGCATATGTCCTAGGTGCAAAACTGGGCGCTTTGCTGAAAAGGGCGAAAAGAGGCATTGGTGAGCTCTGGGCTAAGGTGCACGAAGCAAACGTGGGTGCCACCCACACGGATGTGAACTAACCGCGGGGCCCGATTCGTTGAAAACACAACACATCTAAATGTTAACCAATCCAACACCTTACCGCGGCTGGCTCCCACACAGTTGGTTCCTTTCTCGTGCACCGCAGCCCTTGGGATTGCTCAAAACAATCCATGTCACTTGCTGAAAAATATCGCATGACCACAGTCTCTCGATGTGTTTGACAAGATGTGGCTGCATGTTGCATTCATTTTCACCTTACAGCATGCAACAGCAGTGCATCTTGACACCAATTGTCATTCCACGGCAGCAAACAGCAGCTTTGCGCAAAGAAGCTCAGGGTGGTTTTCTTTGACAGTGATACCCGTTTTCCAACACAGAAGATCCGAATGACAAAGGGACGTATAGGCGCTCTAACAAAAGAGAGTTGTACGTATGACTGTTTTCGCATGTAGAGCGCTTACGTCCATTTGTTGCTCTGATCTTTTCTAGCGATTGCCGTCTTTTGATTATAATTAAACACGGAAGCCGATTTTTGTAACCTTTTTTGAAAGACTTTTAACAGTGTGTGTGGGTAGAGACAGTCCCTGTCACCCTTTCCTGTAAGGCGGAAGCTGAGAAGGCTGGGGGAGGGGGGAGGGGGGGGTAGAGCACCGGACTTGTTCGAATCCCGACCAGGACGAACTCGGGTAACCTTTATGTGCAGACTCAGAGACCCTGTCTCTCCCCATGTCTCAACAGTGGCACACAAAAGACCTCGGTCATTGTGCCGTAAGTGCAGGTGGCTGACTAAACCGTAACACGCACACACCTGGGTAACGCGACTCTGGTTGCTGCTAGCTTTCCACTGGGAGGAAGCGACCCGAATTTCCCAGCATTGGGGTGATAAAGTAATGGAAATGAAAAAACAACGAACAAAAAGACTGCGGAGATGGCGGAATGTGAGGAGGGGGAAGGGAGGATGTGGAGAGGGTGGGGGAGGGGGGGGGGAAAGGGCAAAAAGACGACTTTGACAATCCCAGTTGACCTGCTTTCTCAAGTTGTCCATGCATCAGACCTGACATGAGCGCCATCAAGCACCTCGTTAGACGCTACTTCAAAACTGGCGTCCATGCAGACACTGCCCCGGTCTCCTTAAGTCTTCCCAAATCCCCTGAAATGGCGATTTCATTGCAGGCCCACCCGCAGGTTTTTTGCGAGGGATAAGTGCGGGATGCATGGAAGATGTGGCCGTGTGTCATTAGGGTCCACTTGACGCGCAACAAGCGTGCGATCTGCACTGAATCCCATTTAAACGGCCTAACGATCACCCCTGTCGTAACAGTGGAACCTCCTCCGTTCCTCTTGTACCACCCCACCACCCCCCACCACCCCCCTCCCCCTCCCCCACCTCCCTTGTTTTGGACCTCCCCTCTTTCAAGCCCCTAGTTTGTCCTACTCTCGTTTCATATTGTATGCAATTTTACACCAATGTTAAAACTCCTCCTCTGGTAAGACATGTTTTCTCAGATGTATAATTTTTTGGGGAATCCCAAACTGTTCCACCTTCCCTCCTTTAAGACTCTGGGTTTTACTACTTTCTCTTCATATTGGGTAGACTTGTACCCCCATTTTAAGACCCTGGGTTTTACTACTCTCTCTTCATATTGGGTATACTTTTACCCCCATTTTAAGACCCTGGGTTTTACTACTCTCTCTTCATATTGGGTATACTTTTACCCCCATTTTAAGACCCTGGGTTTTACTACTCTCTCTTCATATTGGGTATACTTTTACCCCCATTTTAAGACCCTGGGTTTTACTACTCTCTCTTCATATTGGATATACTTGTACCCTCATCTTAAGACCCTGGGTTTTACTACTCTCTCTTCATATTGGGTATACTTTTACCCCCATTTTAAGACCCTGGGTTTTACTACTCTCTCTTCACATTGGGTAGACTTGTACCCCCATTTTAAGACCCTGGGTTTTACTACTCTCTCTTCACATTGGGTAGACTTGTACCCCCATTTTAAGACTCTGGGTTTTACTACTCTCTCTTCACATTGGGTATACTTGTACCCCCATTTTAAGACCCTGGGTTTTACTACTCTCTCTTCACATTTGGTATACTTGTACCCCCATTTTAAGACCCTGGGTTTTACTACTCTCTCTTCATATTGGGTATACTTTTACCCCCATTTTAAAACCCTGGGTTTTACTACTCTCTCTTCATATCGGATATACTTGTACCCCCATTTTAAGACCCTGGGTTTTACTACTCTCTCTTCATATTGGGTATACTTTTACCCCCATTTTAAAACCCTGGGTTTTACTACTCTCTCTTCATATTGGATATACTTGTACCCTCATCTTAAGACCCTGGGTTTTACTACTCTCTCTTCATATTGGGTATACTTTTACCCCCATTTTAAGACCCTGGGTTTTACTACTCTCTCTTCACATTGGGTAGACTTGTACCCCCATTTTAAGACCCTGGGTTTTACTAATGTCTCTTCACATTGGGTATACTTTTACCCCCATTTTAAGACCCTGGGTTTTACTACTCTCTCTTCATATTGGATATACTTGTACCCCCATTTTAAGACCCTGGGTTTTACTACTCTCTCTTCATATTGGGTATACTTTTACCCCCATTTTAAGACCCTGGGTTTTACTACTCTCTCTTCATATTGGATATACTTGTACCCTCATCTTAAGACCCTGGGATTTACTACTCTCTCTTCATATTGGGTATACTTTTACCCCCATTTTTAGACCCTGGGTTTTACTACTCTCTCTTCACATTGGGTAGACTTGTACCCCCATTTTAAGACTCTGGGTTTTACTACTCTCTCTTCACATTGGGTATACTTGTACCCCCATTTTAATATCATATTCTTACTCCGAATCACATTAGCATTGAGTCACCTGAGATGCTTATCACTGAAAAACGCTTACCCGGCTAAAGAATTTAAAGGGAAGCAACCCCATCACCAAAACGAAAGTGAAAGTAGCTTTGGTAATGGGCCAGTACACCGGGAGTTACCTCCCATACGGGTGTATGCCACGTCACTTCCTCTAGGAACACGTGCCTATTATCATACGTCTTTTTCACCTCGGAGAGGACGGTTCACTTTTTGACGCTCTGTGGCTGACCTTGTGTGTTTGAGTGACACCCGCCGGCCACGTTACCCAGCTTGTCTGCTCGCCTTGCCTACAGTTTGGTGAGCTCGTTCCCGTTTGTTGTTGGTTGTTTGCGCTGTTTCGTTACTGTACGTTGTCCGTTTTTTACGGACTTGTGTGTCAGTGACTTGCGTGTTTCGCCATTTTGTTGTGTGAGTTAGTTAGCTAACTCGTGTGACTTTGCTAGTAGCTCTGCGTGCCCTCTTTCTGTTTGGGCAAGTGTAGCTTTAGTATTTTGTTGACGCGTAAGCGTGTGTGTTTACTGTGTTTTCAGTCGTTTTGACTTACGTTTCAGTAAATCTTTTTACTTTGCCACGTGTTGTTGACGTTTGTGTCAGTGTCTTGCGTGTCGCCATTTTGTTGTGTGAGTTAGTTTTCTAGCTCGTGTGACTTTGTTTGTAGCTCTCCGTGCCTCTGCTTGTGGGGCAAGTTTAGCTATAGTATTTTGTTAACGCATTAGTGCGTGTGTTTACTGAATTTTCCAGTCGTTTAGACTTATGTTTCAGTAAATTTTTTCGCGTTGCCACGTGTTGTTGTCAACATGTCTGATTCAGACAAGCGCCGTGGCAAGTCGGACCCCAAGGGGAAAATTAAGGCTAAGTCTTCCTCTTCCAAAGCAACGTTACTTGTTACAGACCAAGAGCGTAACACTTTGTTGGCTGTACCAATTTCGGCGCCTAGCGCTGTTACTACTTCTGCTTCTTTTGCGGCGCCTAGCGCTACTGTTACTTCTGCACCTGTCTCTACATCGGAGACTTCGTCTTCTTTGTTAGCACCTGGACAAGGTGCGTTGGTTTCCTCTCTGTTAAAGTCACTGGTTCCAGAAATCCGCAGCTTGGTGCAGGCAGAATTTCAGCGTTCCGTCGCCAGCAGTTCGGCGTTTCCGGCATCTGGCAGTGACGTCCGGGCTTTGGCTTCCGTGTCTTTGTCCTCCACTTCCGGCTTGGAGCAGCGTCCTCCCTCTTCAGCGTCGGTTGGTAAGCAGAGCTGGTCCGATAGCCCTCGTGAGGCGCCTGGACGTTCTCCTTCGGGGGACAGCTCTTTCGCATCGGGTCACGACCGATACCTTGCTGATCTTTCATTTCCGGCGATAACCTACGAGGCCCCGGACTTGTTCGAACAGCGGCGGCAGTCGGTTTCGACTGCCGCATTTCCGGCACTTGCCGGAAGTGATGATCCGTCCGCTCCGGCACGCTACGGCGGTCGCGGCAGGATGGAGTATTCACTGACTTCCGGTCCTTCCGGATCGCGAAGTCAACCAGTGCAGTCTTCACTTCCGCATTTTGCGGTTCCGTTGACTACACTTCCGGTTTCGGCCGGAAACGCTTCTTCCTCTTCTGGTGGTTCCTTCCGGATACCAGATAGTGGATTACAGCGTGCGCCTTCCGGCTTTCAAGCGCCTAGGCTTGAGCAGGCATCACTCCACTCAGTCGGGGGAGTGACGTCAGCTCATCCAGCTCCGGTTTTTGCGGATGGTCGTCCTGCTTACCCTTTACCTTCACAGGGTTTTGGGCGGCAGGATGACGTTAGTGCTCAGGCTTTTCCGGTTTCCGGTTTGCCAGGGCATGCTTCTGCTTCCGGAACTGGTGACTTCGGTCATGGTTCCACGTGTGACTATTCTGATGCTCCATCAGTGGTCAGCGAGGAGTCGCGGGGCGTGTTTCCGTCGAAGCTCAAGTCTGTTCTTGACGTCGCGGCGGAAGTAACGTCTCGTTATTTTCCTGAAGGGGTGGTGGCTGCGGACTCTTCCGCATCATTCGTTCCTTCTGCCATGGCGGACTTCCGGCCGGCACAGGAGGATGTTTCTTCCTTCCGGTTCGCCGAGTCTCCGTCAGTGGCTTACCAACTTTCGCATTCACTGGTTCGTCCAGCACATGCGGGGAGTGGTATTCGGCCAGTGCCTGTTCCGTTACTGCTTCCTTTTGGTCCAGTTCCGGAATCAGCTCAGCAGTGGGTGGCTTCAGCTGCCCAAGCCTCTTCCTTCGTGCCTACGGCCAATAGGAAGCTTGGCATGCCCAATCAGAGCCAGAATTGGCTGGCGTCTTTTGCACTCCCTAGGGCTACCCTTCCGGTTTCCCGGGAATTGCTGCCTCTTCTGACTAAACCGATCAAGCGTGATTCGGTTTTGCCGGTTTCCGAGGCTTCCCTCCTCTCTGCTGAGGAGGTTGGACGTCGGCAGATCGAACTGTCCTCCATTGCGGAGACTCTCGTTCGGGCTCTGTCTCGGGCATTGACCGATTCGCTAGTTCCTTTCACTCTCAGTGAAGAACAGAATGCGGACGATGTCTCTGCGCTTTTGACCGCATTGGCCAAGGTCAATGAGGAACAATTGCGTCTTTCCTCCCTGCAGTACACCCAAGCGGTACTCTGCAGGAGGGATCTCTTCCTCTCGCAGTCCCAATTCACGGAGCTGGCTACTAGGGAGACCTTGAGAGTCTCCCCGGTCTCAGAGGAGTCTCTCTTCTGTCCGCTGGCACTGGATGCCAGACAGAAGGAGATTCAGTCAAACAAGGACAGTCAGTTCCTTGACTACACTCTGAAGGGGGTGAAACAGTCTCAGCCTTCTAAACAGAAGCAGGCTCAGACATCGTCTAACCCCAAGCCAGCTCAGAAGCGGCAGGCTTCGCCGGCCGCTCGTGGTGGGAAGAAGAGGACGGCATCGGGGAGGGGGCGTGGCGGCTCTGGAAGTAAGCCACACCCCCAATGAAGCGCTCCCGATCTCACCTCCCTCCCGCCCTCCACCTTGGTGATGGCGGGAGGCCCCTCCCGGGCACTTTCTCGTTGGATGTCGGTAGTAGACAGCCAATGGATTGTGGGAGTGGTGAGTTCGGGCTTCCGTCTACTCTGGCGGGAGGAAAAGGCGCCTCTTACCCGAGTGCCTCCGCGGTTCAAGCCCCCCTTCTCGCAGGAAGCACGTTCCGTCTTGCAGTCGGAAATTGCCTCCCTGGAGCAGAAGGGCGCGGTGGAGAGAGTTCGGGTCCACAGCTCCCTGGGATTTTACGGGCGTCTGGTCGCTGTTCCCAAAGCATCAGGAGGATGGCGTCCCGTGTTGGATTTATCTCTCCTCAATACTTTCTTGAGGGAGATAAAATTCAAGATGGAGACGCCAGCCTCTGTCCGAGACTCTCTCCGCCCAGGAGACTGGGTGACCTCGATCGATCTCACGGACGCATACTTTCACATTCTTATGCATCCGACCGACCAGAAATGGCTTCATTTCCGGTGGGGAGATCAGATCTACCAGTTTCGCGCACTCCCTTTCGGGCTGTCTCTCGCACTGTGGATTTTTACCATGGTGGTGAGACAGGTCTGTGCACTGGTGAGGTCCCAGGGTATCCGTCTGCGGGCTTATCTGGACGACTGGCTCATCATGAACCAGTCCCAGAGCGGCTGTTCGCAGGATACCCTGACGGTTCTTCGAGAATCCAACTGGTTGGGGTTCTCGATCAACCGGGTAAAGTCGGAGCTGACCCCGTCACAGACATTCACTTATCTGGGGATGTCTTTCGACACGGTCGCTTAGACTGTCCAGCCTTCTCAGAGAAGGGTGGACAAGCTCCAAGCTCAGATTCGCTCCACTTTACCTCTCCTGATGGCTTCCATCCGCTCGCTCGCCTCCATCTTGGGGCAGATGGAGTCTATGGCTCTTCTGGTTTCACTGGGCCGGGTCCACAAATGTCCGCTTCAGTTCGCGCTGAAGCCGTTTGTGGACTCTCCTCTGGTGGACTGGGACGCCCTCATCCCTTTGCAGGGATGGTTCCAGTCTGCGACCCTTCCGTGGTTGCACACGGAGTGGGTCTGCAGAGGTGTTCCGATCGTCGTGCCCCTCCCCGACCTGGACCTCTTTACAGATGCGTCCAGGGAGGGTTGGGGGGCACATACAGATCTTCAGACTCCTCCCTTTCCGTTACTCAGCCGAGTAATCCGGAAAGCGGAGATGGAGGAGCCGGCCCTTCTTCTTCTGGTCGCTCCTCTGTGGCCGTCGCAGGTCTGGTTTCCAGATCTTCTTCGGCTTGCCCAAGGGCCCCCCATTCCTCTCGCACTCGTGCGAGGGGAACTAGTGCAGCCCCGAACAGGCATTCCACACGAGGAGCCCAGTCTTCTGAAGCTTCACGTGTGGAAGTTGTTCGGGACTCGCTGAAGCGCTCTGGGGCGTCGTCTTTGACTCTGGACTTGGTGGCTCGCTCGCATAGAGCGTCCACCTCTTCAGTTTATGCTTCCCACTGGAAGGCATGGACTGCCTGGTGTTCAGCTAGAGGGGTGAGTTCGGTGGCTCCGCGCTCTATTCAGGTCGCTAACCACCTCTCTTTCATGTCTTCACAGGGCGCCTCAGTCTCCTCGTTGAGGGTCCGGCGCTCCGCTATCTCGGCGACTCTTCAGCAGATTGGTCGTTCTGTTCGAGTCGGGGGCGTTATAGCTGCAGTCATTAAAGGGGCTGCTCTTAAGGAAGCTAAAGCTCGTTTGCCCGCTCCCAAGTGGGACTTGTTTTTAATCCTGGAATTCCTTCGTTCTGCGGATTTTGAGCCTTTAAGCGAGGCCAGTCTGTTCAATGTCACTCGCAAAGCGCTGTTTCTCCTTTTGTTGGCTACGGCCCGACGGGGTAGCGAGGTCCACGCCCTGTCGGGTCAGCCTGGAGATATCTCCTTTGAGCCGGACGGTTCCGCATCTTTGCGTTTCCGGCCTGATTTCCTGGCCAAGAATCAGTCTCCGGGGCAGGCCTCTCCGCTGGTTAGAGTTAAGGCTCTGACCAGCGCGTTGGCCCCGGGTGACCCCGATTCGGTCAATTGCCCTGTGAGGGCACTTCGTCTGTACTTAGCCCGGACTCAGCCGATTCGGTCTAGTTCTCAGAAGTTGTTGTTTATCTCTCTCCTTACTAGGCGCGAGAAAGATTTGTCGAAGGTAACGTTGGCCCGGTGGGTGTCCTCACTCATCAAGCAGGCTTATGAGTGGAGGCGCACAAAGAGGGGGGGGGTTATGCCCTCCTTGCCACTTGACTCGGCCCGAGCCCATGAGACGAGGGCGTGGGCATCCTCTCTGGCAGTTCTGCGCTCCAGACGTCTAGAGGAGGTGCTGACAACTGCGTATTGGCGTTCCGAAGATGTTTTCATAAACTTTTATCTTCGGGACGTCACAGCTCTTCGACAGGATGGCTCCAGAGGCCTTCCAGCGCTCATAGCAGCAGGCCAGTTCCTGTCCAGAACTTGATGGTGAGTTTTGATTCATTTCTAGCCCACCGCCTTGTTGATGTTATCTGCTAATGTGATTCGGAGTAAGAATATGATATTAAATGGAAAATTTCCTAAATAAATTATCATTTAATTAATATACTTACCCGAATCACATACTGTATTCCCTCCCACCTGCCCCGCTTATGGTTTTAAGATTTTTTAAAGCCGTATGATAATAGGCACGTGTTCCTAGAGGAAGTGACGTGGCATACACCCGTATGGGAGGTAACTCCCGGTGTACTGGCCCATTACCAAAGCTACTTTCACTTTCGTTTTGGTGATGGGGTTGCTTCCCTTTAAATTCTTTAGCCGGGTAAGCGTTTTTCAGTGATAAGCATCTCAGGTGACTCAATGCTAATGTGATTCGGGTAAGTATATTAATTAAATGATAATTTATTTAGGAAATTTTCCATTTTAAGACCCTGGGTTTTACTACTCTCTCTTCATATTGGGTATACTTTTACCCCCATTTTAAGACCCTGGGTTTTACTACTCTCTCTTCATATTGGATATACTTGTACCCCCATTTTAAGACCCTGGGTTTTACTACTCTCTCTTCATATTGGGTATACTTTTACCCCCATTTTAAGACCCTGGGTTTTACTACTCTCTCTTCATATTGGATATACTTGTACCCTCATCTTAAGACCCTGGGATTTACTACTCTCTCTTCATATTGGGTATACTTTTACCCCCATTTTTAGACCCTGGGTTTTACTACTCTCTCTTCACATTGGGTATACTTGTACCCCCATTTTAAGACCCTGGGTTTTACTACTCTCTCTTCACATTGGGTATACTTTTACCCCCATTTTAAGACCCTGGGTTTTACTACTCTCTCTTCATATTGGATATACTTGTACCCCCATTTTAAGACCCTGGGTTTTACTACTCTCTCTTCATATTGGGTATACTTTTACCCCCATTTTAAGACCCTGGGTTTTACTACTCTCTCTTCATATTGGATATACTTGTACCCTCATCTTAAGACCCTGGGATTTACTACTCTCTCTTCATATTGGGTATACTTTTACCCCCATTTTAAGACCCTGGGTTTTACTACTCTCTCTTCACATTGGGTAGACTTGTACCCCCATTTTAAGACTCTGGGTTTTACTACTCTCTCTTCACATTGGGTATACTTGTACCCCCATTTTAAGACCCTGGGTTTTACTACTCTCTCTTCATATTGGGTATACTTTTACCCCCATTTTAAAACCCTGGGTTTTACTACTCTCTCTTCATATTGGATATACTTGTACCCTCATCTTAAGACCCTGGGTTTTACTACTCTCTCTTCATATTGGGTATACTTTTACCCCCATTTTAAGACCCTGGGTTTTACTACTCTCTCTTCACATTGGGTAGACTTGTACCCCCATTTTAAGACCCTGGGTTTTACTAATGTCTCTTCACATTGGGTAGACTTGTACCCCCATTTAAGACCTCTGTTAAGACATGTTTTATCCACAATTATTTTTTTGAAACTAATGTTAAAAGAAGGGGAGTCTTAAAACGTAGTTACTTTTGTAGACATTTTCAAAAATGGAGGTAACAGATGTTTCACTGTATTTTCCGTTTCGTATACTCGCCTTCAGAACTCCGATGAAAGTTGAATTTCGGGAAATGAGTGCCACACCGCGCGAAAGGGGGTGTTAAGACTGATGCAATGTTTACATCCTCCCCGCTCGATTGGGGTGTTCGTGTGCACGTTAAAGATCCCACGATTGACAAGGGGTCTTTCCTGGCAAAATTGTATAGGGATAGATAAAAATGTCCACCAAAATACCCGTGTGACTTGGAATAATAGGCCGCGAAAAGTAGGATATGCGCCGAAATGGCTGCGATCTGCTGGCCGATGTGAATGTGTGATGTATTGTGTAAAAAAAATTCCATCTCACACGGCATAAATAAATCCCTGCGCCTTGAATATGTGCGCGATATAAGTTGCATAAAATAAAAATTATAAAAATTTTAAATAAAAATCCCTGCGCTTAGAACTGTACCCACGGAATACGCGCGATATACGCCTCATATTGATTGATTGATTGATTTTTTTTACTTCACAAGTTTTTGTTTCGCAGTACCCTTTTTTCTAGGTTAATCTGCGATCAGCACTTGTTTTGAACTTGGAAAGAAGAGGTTAAGTGTCTGTTGACGAGGAACGTATCTGGTTTCATGGCATGGAGCTTTTGGGTTATCTCTCAAAGCAGGTGTGTGTGTGGGGTAGGGGTTGAGGGTGGATGTGGTGGTGGTAGTAGTAGGGTCTGTCGACCTGTTGGCCTGTCTATCTGTATTCCAGCCAGGGTTTTATCTGTTTGTCGGTCGCTTGTTGAATCTGGGTGCATGTCGGTTTGTGGGTCTTTCTACCCGTCTCTGTATCTTGGATGTTTCTTTCTCTCAGTGTCTTGTTCTGTCTCTGTCTTTCTAGGTCTGTCTGCTTGTGTTTCTCTGCGTCTTTTTGTCTCTCTGTCTAACTATCTCTGTCTCTCTCTCTCTTCAACTCTGTCTCTCACACTTTCTGTCTCTGTCTCTCTTTGTCTATGTATGTATGTCTGTCTGTCTGCCAGTCTGTATGTCTGTCTGTTTCCCTCTCTGTCTCTGTCTCTATCTCTCTGTGTGTCTCTGTCTCTGTCTGTCTGTCTCTCTCTGTCTCTCTTTGTCTGTCTCTCTTTGTGTCTCTCTCTTTCTCTCTCTCTCTCTCTCTCTCTCTCTCTCTCTCTCTCTCTCTCTCTCTCTCTCTCTCTCTCTCTCTCTCTCTCTCTCTCTCTCTCTCTCTCTCTCTCTCTCTCTGCATGTGCCTGCATATCAACGTCAATCAAACGGGTCATCTCATATCTTACACTGGAAAAAGGCAGAAAGAAAAGTGTTCCATTGTCATGATGTCCTGCCCCAAACCGTCGTAGACGAATTAAATAAAATGAAATCAAATAAAAGACAACTTTCTTTTGCGCCGGAGGCCGAGGAAATTATTGGTGTTTTTGTTTCTATGGTGCTATACTTGCATGATTTCCAATTTGGAATTTATAGGCTTCTGCTGGCTCAATTATTGATATCAATTATTTCTTGGAAACTAATCAGCGTAATTTCCATCATCAATTAATATAACGAACGTAAAAACCAAAACCTTCACGGTCGTTAACATCGTTATATTGCACATGGACTCATATCTGCGGCACAATAAAGCTACTGTAACTATCGAACAGCCAAAGAACCAACAAATGAATTAAGCTCAGAATTAACAATCATCACTGCATATACAATCATCTGCGACCAATCACCGAACCAACCAAAACCAAATGAAACTCTTAAAATTACCCGTATGACCGCTATTGACATAGCATTGCACTGGAACACCACCGCTGCGACGTTAACCTTCATGTGACATTATGAATATATTGTTATTACCTAACGAACCAAACAGTAATAACGGACACATTCCCGTATGGTCGTTAACAACATTGCTGCACGTAAACAAAACCTTACGTAATCAAGATAATGTCAATAGCAACTGTCGAACGAACTGGAATCGACTTAAACTTTTAAAAAAATACCCCTTTGGCCATTCAGAAACACACTTGTTGCACTCAGTGGCGAACAAACTCAAAAAAGGAATTAAAGTCTTTCTGTGCCATTACGTTCCAAACTTTTGATTTCCATACGGGCTTTGCCATCATCCGGGTTGCTGGGTATCCGAAAGCGCACTTCGCACTTGAAAGCTCTTGGCATCCAACATCAAAAGTCGTGCTCACCCCACCATGCCTCTTTAACACGGCGAATGCGGTAAGCGAGAGAAACAAATGGTTTTGTGAAGGCTTCCATTGCTTCACAGTCTCGAGTTCGCCCCCCCCAAAAAAAACTCCCAGGTTTTACCAGCCGACCGTGAAATTCTTTCACAGCGCATTTGTTGCGTTTCCTGCCTCGGTCGACTTTGGCGAGTTTTTACTTTCATTCTGTTCGATTTGTGATTCTTTTTGCCTCCCATGGCTTTGGCAAGTTTCGACTTTTATTCTGTTCGATTTGTGATGCTTTTTTTTTTGCTTCTCAAGCCCAAATATAGATAGATGGCTGATTATTAGCAGGCAATCAGACGGAAAAGGTTCGTTTTTACATTTAGTCACGTATTGCCTAAATATTTTAACATAGAGGGGGAATCGAGACGAGGGTCGTGGTGTATGTGTGTGTGTGTGTCTGTCTGTGCGTGTGTGTGTGTAGAGCGAAACTTGTTTTAGTTCTGGAAGCAGTGAGTGTTTTTATACCTTATGTCATAGGCTTCTTTGTGTCCTTGTGTGTTTCCAAGACTCCGCGCACTAGCTCTCTGGGGCTTTCTCGTACGTTGTAAATGACGAAAGTCGTCAATACGTCATTACCGCTATTGTTGCCCGAAGTTACGGCAAAATTTGAAACTGAACTATTTCAATTACAAGGAGAAAGAGTTCAAACGGTGCTAAATGGCGCTCACTGGCTTTCTCTTATGGCGACACAATGGATGCTAAAGCAGGAACACACAGAACACGGGCATAGAAAGGTATTATTACAGAGCGAATTGCAGCTGTAGTCTTCTCCGTTATCTAATCTTACAAGTAATGAGATTTAAAGGGATTGTATAAGTGAACTTTGAAATTAGCAGGAGAATGGACACTTTGAAGCAAAGAACGGTGAAATAAGGTTTTCAATTTCTGCTTTGGTTGGTTTGGTTGTTGCATGGCTTTTATTTCCTTATATCTTTTGGGCTATTCGGGTTCGATTCAATTTTGTTTTCCTTTTCTCCTTTTCTCTTTTCCAGAGTGTGTGTCGGTATGCTTCTTACATAAGCCGAACTTTCTTAGTGTCAGAGAATGCCTTGTCGAGCCATGGCTATATCTCAAAATAAAGGAACAATGACATGACGATAATTACTTTTTTTAGACGGACGACAGGGGTCTCTTGTTTTTCCGTAATGTTTGTTTATTCTCTTTCTGTGTACGAGGTCACCTTGCTAAACAAAAGAAGACGGAAACAGCACAGGGACATTAGTAATCAGG
>NW_027126490.1:30000-46007 GCF_037325665.1 Littorina saxatilis | reverse complement strand
CTGCGAAGACGGGCGACGTAGAATAAAAGAACACAACTATACGACATTTGAGAACTTGTGGCAATCTCAAGTGTCGTGTAACACAAACAAATACGCACATAGACAGACGGACACACACACCTTTACAAAAAAACACGTATTTGTTTGTTTGTTTGCTTAACGCCCAGCCGACCACGAAGGGCCATAATTATCAGGGCGGTGCTGCTTTGAAATATAACGTGCGCCACACACAAGGCAGAAGTCGCAGCACAGGCAGTCACATTATTCTGACACCGGACCAACCATGCAGTCCTAGCATAATATAGGTCTATGCATGCACTAACCCCATAATGCCAGACGCCAGGCGGAGCAGCCACTAGATTGCCAATTTTAAAGTCTTAAGGTATGACCCGGCCTGGGTTCTAACCCACGACCTCCCGATCACGGGGCGGACGCCTTACCACTAGGCCAACCGTGTATGTGCGTATGTGTGTGTGTTTTGTGTGTATGAGATTTGTGTGAGTCAATGTGTGTGTGTGTGTGTCTGTGGGTGAGTGCGTGCGTACATGCGTGCGTATGTACATGTGTGTGTGTGTGTGTATGTGTGTTTATGTGTGTTTGTGTGGGTGTGTGTCTGTTTGTATAAGAGAGAAAGAGAGAGACAGAGAGAGAGAGAGAGAGAGAGAGAGAGAGAGTGGGTGGGTGGGTGTGTGTTTGTGCGTGTGCGTAAGTGTATGTGTGTATGTGTGCTTGTTTGTAAAGGTGTGTATGTCCGCCTGTCTATATGTGCGTATGGGGGTGTGTTTTGTGTGTATGAAGTGTGTGTGAGAGAGTGAGTGAGTGCGTGTGAGTGAGTGTGTATGCGTGTACGTGTGTAACTTGGGGGGTGTGTGTGTGTGTGTTTGAAAGAGAGAGAGAGAGAGAGAGAGAGAGAGAGAGAGAGAGAGAGAGAGAGAGAGAGAGAGGTTTGTCTTTCGCTGGGGTATGCAGTGCCTTGGCGTTGCACATCTACTTAATTATCATTATATTAAAATATAGCATTTTAATCAAGTTTTGTGTGTGTTTGTGGTAGTTATTAGTAGTGCAAATCCACGTATATGCATAATAAGTATGAATGTACGTGTATGTGTGGTTAGCACGCGACGAGCCACTCGGGCGGTTGTAAGAAATCCCGGCCGGTTGGGGGCCGGTTGGGATTTTGGGGGGCCGGTTCAATTTTTGGCTGGTAGCAAAAAAAGTTAAGGTACACCCCTGAAATGGTAGAGCTAGAGGTAAGAGGTTGTCCAACCAGCACATTGTGTGTGTGCAGTACTATGACCTTCACTACAAGACCACACCCGGCGTGCCGTCAGGCCAGAACGGATGTCCCCGGGAAGACGAGATCTGTGGCACGATTTGTGGCACTAACGGGGTCTGTACCGCGTCCTTCACACCCCAGCAGGCCACCTGTGTCTGTAAGCCTGGCTGGAGGGGCAGCGGCTGTGGCACTGGTCAGTAATGTGTGTGTGTGTGTGTGTGTGTGTGTGTGTGTGTGTGTGTGTGTGTGTGTGTGTGTGTGTGTGTGTGTGTGTGTGTGTGTGTGTGTGTGTACGCGTCATTCACACCCCAGCAGGCCACTAGTGTCTGTAAGGTGTGTGTGTTGTGTTGTGTTGTGTTGTGTTGTGTTGTGTCATCATCATCATCATCATCATCATCATCATCATCATCATCATCATCATCATCATCATCATGTGTTGCGATGTCTTGCGATGCCTTGCGATGCGTTGCTTGGAGCTGAAGAGCAGTAGCCCACCGCCTAATCACACCCTGGAGTAAAATGAATGACACAGTTCTTGTCTTCTCTGTGCAGCCACCACAGTGAGGGACCTGAAGGTCAGCAGTTACCTGCAGTGGACGCTGAAGAGCGCCAGCACCACACTTGGCAGCCAGCTGGAGGTGCAGCTCATGTACCGCACCTGGGACCGGGATGGGGTGCTCTTCACCACGTCTAGTCAGGGCAACACCAAGAGCGTCATCCTGGAGGTGAGCAGTGTGTGTGTGTGGGGGGGGGGGAGGGCGGGATGGGGTGCTCGTCACCACGTCTACTCAGAGCAACACCAAGAGCGTCATCCTGGAGGTGAGCAGTGTGTGTGTGTGGGGGGGGGGAGGGCGGGATGGGGTGCTCTTCACCACGTCTACTCAGGGCAACACCAAGAGCGTCATCCTGGAGGTGAGCAGTGTGTGTGTGTGGGGGGGGGGAGAAGGGCGGGATGGGGTGCTCTTCACCACGTCTACTCAGGGCAACACCAAGAGCGTCATCCTGGAGTTGAGCAGTGTGTGTGTGGGGGGGGGGGGGGGGAGGGCGGGATGGGGTGCTCTTCACCACGTCTACTCAGGGCAACACCAAGAGCGTCATCCTGGAGGTGAGCAGTGTGTGTGTGTGGGGGGGGGGGGGGGGAAGGGCGGGATGGGGTGCTCTTCACCACGTCTACTCAGGGCAACACCAAGAGCGTCATCCTGGAGGTGAGCAGTGTGGGGGGGGGGTGGGAGGGCGTGATGGGGTGCTCTTCACCACGTCCACCCAGGGCAACACCAAGAGCGTCATCCTGAAGGTGAGCAGTGTGTGTGTGTGTGGGGGGGGGGGGGGGTTGGCATGTGTGAGTGGGGGGGTTGAGTGTGTGTGTGTGTGGGGGGTGGCATGTGCGAGTGGGGGGGTGGGGGGTTGAGTGTGTGTGTGTGTGTGTGTAAGGGGGGTGAGCCTGGGCGTGTGTGTTGTGTGTGGATATGCTCGAGTATGTTCTTGCATGCATTTTTTAAGAGGGCAGAGGAGCAGCTAGGGGATGGGATTACATTTTCTTATCATCTCTGTCGTTTGCAGGGGGGACATTTGTGTGTGTGCATACACGTGTGCTTGCATTTGTGTGTGTGTGCAGGTGTATGTGGGTGCAAGCGTGTGTGTGTGTGGGTGCGGCATGAATATGTGCGTTTGTGAGTATATATATGTGCATGTGGCTGTGCCTACACACACATTCAAAACTGTATCATGAAATTGTGCATGACTTGTTCAAAAGAAAAAGCCAACAATTTTTCATCACCTCTGTTTTTTCTTGGGTAGCTGAAGGACGGCCACCTGCAAGCTGTGTACAACCTTGGTGACGGGCAGAGGATGCTCCTTCTTAACCAGACAGACGCCAGTAACGGCCAGTGGCACGTGGCACGCTTTAGACGGGTCATGCATCTTGCCACCCTGACCTTGGATGACGGTGAAGGTCGTAACCATGCCTCCAACCGCGTCGGCCTCGACGAGAACATCTACATGACGCTAGACACCAGCTCACCGCTGTATGCTGGAGCCATCGTCACCAATCCACAAGGCGCTGAGGTCATTGACCGTGATCTGACTGACAGTGAGTATCTCTCATATTCATTGCATAAAAACGGGCCTGTTATTACTCATTCTCTCTAAAAAAAAATGTAAATTTTCAAATGTTCAGCCATCTTAATATTTTACTCTGCATCCAAAATACAAATGTCTTTTTGTTCTTCACCTGTATAAAGCATAAAGTCTAGCTGAAACATGCAAAGCTTCTTTGTCAAGCAGCTGACATTATAAATTAAAACAAGAGGCGAAGCCTTCAAGGCTCACGTAAGAAATCGACAAACAGTAACACAAACTCAATCACTCCGCACACACACTCACACACACAGTACACACACACGCACGCACACACACAAAGAGCATAGGTGAAACTGTGCAAGAAAGCGAGACACTAGATCTAGATCTGTCTGCATGTAGCCTACTTAGGCCAACAAAAAAAAATAGGTGTGGTTACGGTAACATAGCCAAAAAAAATAGGGTAGGTAGGTAGGCAATCACTTTTTTTTCTAATGTGTACAAATTAAACCTACTTGACAGGGAAATAAGTGTGCGACACGGGCGCTTTCGCTTTCATTGCGTTTTTTGCACTCGTTTTTTGTTTTTGTTTTTTTGTTGACAAATGTAATAAAAAGTTATAGGATCGGCCCCTAAAAATAGGGTAGGTCGGGTTACCGTAACCACACCTATTTTTTTTTTTTTAGGCCTTACAGGGACACGACTAAGAGTAATACCTAATACTCTGGACTCGCAACGAAATATACAAACAAATGACAATGGACAACGTTTCGACCTAATGGTCTTCAACAGGTTAAAAAAAAATGAAAACAACAATACAAATATCAAAACGACTTATCAGAGAAGATGATGTCCTCCAAGAGCAAAAGAAGGGGGAAGGGAGATAAATCAAAAATGAGCAATGAAAAATGAAACCAAAACGAAACAAATCAGAATAATAACGCTTGAAGGCCCTGAAGTTGAAAGAGAGAGAGAGAGAGAGAGAGAGAGAGAGAGAGAGAGAGAGAGAGAGAGAGAGAGAGAGAGAGAGAGAGACTGGGATGAGAGAGAGAGAGAGAGAGAGAGAGAGAGAGAGAGAGAGAGAGTGTCAATAGGTACTCAAAAGTGATTTTTAAAACTCCAGAATTAAAGGTTATAACTTCCATGGTCTTGTAGATCTTTTTATTCTGAGCACAGTGATGTAAATTTGTATTCTGTAGGTGAATTAGTTTAGTAGTTATAAAAGTGCAATTGTAGGCCTTTTAAACTCACTTTTTTCAAGAATAAAAAATCGTCAACTTTGGAGCCTCACTGTGAACCCAAAACAAGAAATATGAAGCTAATTTTGAACAGATTACCTCTCCATATCTAAGACTTTTAGCTCAATTTTTTTCCCAAAATTTACGGGTAAGAAATAATTGAATTGAAGAACCCAAACTTGGGCAAATCGTTCAATTTTACCGTTCAAACACGTCTAAATCTTTAAAAGGATATATTTCAGCTTCTAACTGTCCTACCAACATGAACTTTACATCAAAATGATCAGCATCGACAGATCTGTAAACACATATACACAGACAAAGAAATAAAACAGGTTTGAAAATTTTCATTTTTCAAGGCTACCCATCTAATCTTCATCTGGAGCTGGAAGATTAGTGCCGCCCAGATGAGCCTTGAGGCTGGCTGTCAGGTCCTCAATGCTACCAGTGAGTCGAAGGCAGCCCTTCTGATTCAATACTGTTTTCTGGTATCGAATTTGGTCCTTCAATGCGTTCAAGAGGGTTGATTTCTTTTCTCTTCTCAGTCGTATCACCAGAGCATCAACATCTTCTGCAATGACACAGAGGCCACCAACAGCCGTCATCTTTCTTATTAGCTCGGTTTTGGTTGCTGCCTGTCTGGCCTCCTTTGCCGCCTTTTTTGCCTTGTTTTCCAGGAGCCTCTGCCTCAGTCGCAGCAACACCGCTTTCTCTTGTTGGCGGTTGTGGTGTCGCAAAGACTTCCCTTTCCTTGGAGCGAAGGCAAGAAGATGGCTTGACTGGGTCTCCAGTTTCTTCTTCAACCACAGTGTTGTCCTGTTGTGGCTCAGCATATTTGTTGACGACCTCTGGTGGACAGATGCATTGCGCCGCTTGTTAATGTCATAGCCCAGGTCACCGAAAATGTTTTCACCGAGCAGATTTGTCAGTGGGCAGTGGTTGAGGACATCTGGGAAGGGAACTGGTTGTCCCCCATACACACCGTCTTCCAGAAAGTCATTCAACTGCCTGCGCAATACACTGCACATGTCTGGCATCAGCTGCCGTAGAGTACACTGGACTGCTTCGATGTGCTGACTGGCAAAGTTGTAGATACTGTCCTTCAGGGCTGCTTTGTCTCCTTGCAGTTCGAATTCCCCATCAAAGATGCCCAGAAAGTGAGGGTCCAGGAGAATGCTGGAATAATGCATCAATAAAATACTTACAAAAATTCAGCAATTAATACAATATATATTGCTCGTGCTATAACCAAACACTGAATCACAGAATTCTTTCCTTACATTTCTTTGTTCTTGAATATAAAGTTCAGCTAGAGTTGCAAATTACTCTGGTACGTGGTATACGCAGATATTTTTGAATTCATTCGTACAAAATTAACCCTTGAAGTGTCACAGAAAAATGTCAGTTTGTTAATATGAAAAGAAAACAGAAACAAGAAGAGCAAACGCTCGATCGAGTCACTTTCGCAGTTCTGAATATTATATGAGGCATCAGATGGACAGGAAGAAATTGCTATTCACAACACAATGAGTCACGTTCACATAAAATTTGAGCCCGGTCACTTTTATAGTTTCCGAGAAAAGCCCAACGTTAAGTTGTGTGTTGCCGAACAGAAAAGGCTAGTTATCTCCCTTGTTTTTCTGATAACGTTCGTAAAAGGCTACAGATGTAAATACTTTGATGTAAAGAATAATCCTACAAAGTTTCAATCACATCCGATGAACTTTGTCAAAGATATAAAATGTCTAATTTTTCCTTTGACGCTGACCTGTGACCTTGAAAAAGGTCAAAGGTCAACGAAACCATCGTTAAAGTGTAGAGGTCATTGGAGGTCACGACTAAACAAAATATGAGCCCGATCGCTTTGATAGTTTCCGAGAAAAGTCCAACGTTAAGGTGGTGTCTACGGACGGCCGGCCGGCCGGCCGGACGGCCGGCCGGACAGACTAACACTGACCGATTACATAGAGTCACTTTTTCTCAAGTGACTCAAAAAGTTGAAGAATAGGCTGGATATTCTGCAACTTGCTTGTCCATCCTGTGGATAATGAGCTGGATATATACTTGTGGAACTCTGTGTACTTGACTTCACTTTGGAGAAGCTCCAAGTATGGACCGGTGATTCGGACGAAGACCAGGGCAACAGCACACACCACAGCTACAAGTCGGGGGTCATCCGGACCTGCAGCAACACTCTCAATCTTGAGTGGCTCTCTTCCCTCATCCCTCTCTCCCTACCGCCAACAATCGACTTTTCTCTACCTCCATCCTTCCCTCTCTCTCCCTCCCCTCTGTCCCTCCATCCCACTCTCTTTCTCTCCCTCCCACTCTCTTTCTCTCCCTCCCTCCCCCTCTCTCTCCCTCCTACTCTCTTCCTCCCCCCTTATCTCCCTCCCCCTCTCTTACTCCCTCCCTCCTCTCTCTCTCTCCCTCTATCCCACTATCTCTTTCTTTCCCTCCCTCCCTCCCTACCTCCATCCCTCCCACACTTCCTCTCCCCCCCCCCCCCTCTTCTTCCTCCCTCCCTATCTCCCTCCCTCCCCTTCTCTCACTCCCTCCCTCCTCTCTCTCTCCCTCCATCCCACTATTTCTTTCCATCCCTCCCTCTTCCTCCCCATTTATCTCTCTCTCCATAGCTCTCCCCCCTTACCCTCCCTCTCTTTCTCCCTCTCTCCACCCCTCTTTCCATCTCTCTATCTCCCTCCCTCCCTTTATTTCTCTCTCTCTCTCCCTCCATCCCGCTCCCCCCCCCCCCCCCCCCCCGCCCCTGCAGTGTCTCCTCTCTCTCATTCTCTCCTCTCTCTCACTCGCTCTCACTCCCTGTCTAGTCTCTCCCCCCTCTCTCTCTCTCTCTCTCTCTCTCTCTCTCTCTCTCTCTCTCTCTCTCTCTCTCTCTCTCTCTCTCTCTCTTTCCATCTTGTGCAAATTCGTAGTGTTATTTTCACTGTTTTGTCATTTCTCTTGACAACACTTCTTCTTCCAAATATTCTGGTAAAACCAAGTAAGTCCGCTTGCTTAGATCTGCGCATTTTTTGTTAGATCTGATATTGGGGGGAAAGTGGTAAAACCAAGTAAGTCCACAAAATGCCCAACGAAACCAAAACCATCCATCAGATTATTATGAAAATCGGGTTTTAAACGTAAATTAATGCTATCTATCTTATTATCTCGGTGGTTTGATCTAGATAATCATCACTTTTGAGACATTTTATCAAACAGTAAAAGTCGTTTTTCTCGGAAGTAGCGTCAGTGGACTTACTCGGTTAGATCTAGATCTAGCGTCTCCCACTCTTGCACTGTGTCTATGCTTACTGTGTGTGTGTGTGTATGTGTGGGAGTGATTGAGTTTGTGTTACTATGTGTCGATTTCTTACGGGAGCCTTTAGGGCTTCGCCTCTTGTTAGTTATAACTGATGCAATGGTATCGTTTCTTTATAAGGAAGCCAAAGGCAATTCTCAACTGTGACCCGAAATACCGGAGAACGTTGCAGCATGCAAAGCACACCTTGAAACGACATCGAGCAGACGACACAAAACCGCTGATTTTGCCACGGGTCACGTGACCTCGTTTTTTCATGATTTTCCACTTATATTTAGGTGCTACAACCACAAAACCTTCAGAAACCATGAATTTAAAAGCCCAGTCAAAGTTGCCCATTCAACAATCCTTCATTTGAAACGTACATTTAATTAAATCTGTTGAGGCACAGCTACCATTTTACACACATGCACACCATCAATGGACGACCGATCTCTGCACATGCGATCGGCATTACTAGCATGTATCCGCACAGATTTTATTTATAACTGATAAAAACAATATGAATCAGGATTCTTAAGAACTGTACTCACCAACAAGAGCTTTGAGATTCCATGATTCGCATGGACGAGGCCGAGAATCAGCGATGTCTTCAGTCGCTCGACAGGGCCGTGAACAAGCTTCGGCCATCACGGCTCAGGGTGACTGGGTTGCACAGACGGCTTTGTTTACGTTTTTCTCCCGTAAAGTGCTCGGCGTACAAATAACGTTTAGGCAAGAAAAATACCGCATTAATTAGTCGAATACTTCTTCTTTCTGATAATATCCTTTTGAAATCGATTGTAAATCGCAAAACTTCCAAAAAATTATATCATATATTTCATTTGCTTTGCACGTTTTCTCGCCAACGTCCGATCCCGCTTACTGTTACATGTAAATGAAGCTGAGAAACAAAGCTTTTAATTGGTTATCATTTCTAGGTCAACCGATGAAACAACGCGAAGCACTCTGAGATTGTGTGAGCATACTGTCAGGCCTGACATGCCACAGAGCGTGACGTAATGGCATCCGGTGGTCACGGGGCCTTCGGTTTGAGAGTTGTTATCTGTTCTAGCTCAACAAATACAAACAACCATCACCACAGAAACCAAGATAAGACTTCAAACTTTTGTTTCATTCAGTTTTTTTATTACATGCGGTACGTAATTACACCAGAAATCATTTGTGAATCTTTAGCAAAACGGGATAACACCGGCTTTGGGACAACTCGGGAAAGAGGCTTTTGACTACCTACTTACAGGGACACGACTGCCAAATAGTCTCGGCCCGCTCAAAATAACAATGACCGAGACTTTCAGTAATTCATTCGCGTGACGTCTAACCCTCTTACGCCATAATGTGACATCTTCAAATGACGAAATGTTAAAGTTTCTACCACAGATACACACGCACGCACATACGTGCGTGTGACGTCTTCAAATGACGAAATGTTAAAGTTTCTATTGATCAGTATCACACCCGCACGCACGCACGCACAGACAGACAAAAGTTAGCATCGCATAGGCTACATTTACGTGAGCCAAAAACCCAAATCTCCAGCCTCAATCGTCTCTCTTTATTGTGAACCAGTTTTGTTTTATTTTTTAATCAAACACGATGTTCATATCCACCACCTACATGTTGCTGATGTTATGTTTGTGGTCACTACCTGCTTTGCCTGTGTTATGTTTGTGGTCACTACCTGCTTTGCCTGTGTTATGTTTGTCGTCACTACCTGCTGTGCCTGTGTTATGTTTGTGGTCACTACCTGCTGTGCCTGTGTTATGTTTGTGGTCACTACCTGCTTTGCCTGTGTTATGTTTGTCGTCACTACCTGCTTTGCCTGTGTTATGTTTGTGGTCACTACCTGCTTTGCCTGTGTTATGTTTGTGGTCACTACCTGCTTTGCCTGTGTTATGTTTGTGGTCACTACCTGCTTTGCCTGTGTTATGTTTGTGGTCACTACCTGCTGTGCCTGTGTTATGTTTGTGGTCACTACCTGCTGTGCCTGTGCTATGTTTGTGGTCACTACCAGCTGTGCCTGTGTTATGTTTGTGGTCACTACCTGCTGTGCCTGTGTTATGTTTGTGGTCACTACCTGCTGTGCCTGTGTTGTGTTTGTGGTCACTATCTGCTGTGCCTGTGTTATGTTTGTGGTCACTACCTGCTGTGCCTGTGTTATGTTTGTGGTCACTACCTGCTGTGCCTGTGTTATGTGTGTGGTCACTACCTGCTGTGCCTGTGTTATGTTTGTGGTCACTACCTGCTGTGCCTGTGTTATGTTTGTGGTCACTACCTGCTGTGCCTGTGTTGTGTTTGTGGTCACTACCTGCTTTGCCTGTGTTATGTTTGTGGTCACTACCTGCTGTGCCTGTGTTATGTGTGTGGTCACTACCTGCTGTGCCTGTGTTATGTTTGTGGTCACTACCTGCTGTGCCTGTGTTATGTGTGTGGTCACTACCTGCTGTGCCTGTGTTATGTTTGTGGTCACTACCTGCTGTGCCTGTGTTATGTGTGTGGTCACTACCTGCTGTGCCTGTGTTATGTTTGTGGTCACTACCTGCTGTGCCTGTGTTATGTTTGTGGTCACTACCTGCTGTGCCTGTGTTATGTTTGTGGTCACTACCTGCTGTGCCTGTGTTATGTTTGTGGTCACTACCTGCTTTGCCTGTGTTATGTTTGTGGTCACTACCTGCTGTGCCTGTGTTATGTTTGTGGTCACTACCTGCTGTGCCTGTGTTATGTTTATGGTCACTACCTGCTGTGCCTGTGTTATGTTTGTCGTCACTACCTGTGTTTTATGGCACACTGCTACAGGGAACCCCCTTTTAGGACCTCCACAAATCTGAGAAAATCAGGTCTTAAACAAGAGGGAATCTTAACATGGAGGTAAATTTACAGAGACTATGAACACAAATCTGAAATAATTCTGAAATCGGGGGGTGGGGGGGGGGGGGGGCTTTTATTCTATTGTTCTATTGTACTTGTAATGTTATCATCTGATGAACTTTTCTCTACATTGTTAATGGTGTTGCATGAGAGCTGTAGAAGGAAAAATGTTTATGGTCTTGACATCTAGAATTAACTGCACGTCTTTCTCGTCACCAGTATGCCTGCAGGATGTGCGTCTCAACAAAGAGTGGATGCCGATGAAGGCCGGGGAAAACTCACAGAGCACCATCGCCAACCATGTCAACGAGAAGAACGTTAACGACGGTTGTCCGGACCCTAACGGCTGTGTTCCTCCTCCTGTACCCCCGTGTCCTAGCGGCCAAGACTGCGTCAACTTGTGGGGAAGGCACAAGTGCTCGTACGTCCATTTTTTGTCCAGAAGTCATTCAACGTTTGTAGTTCATGTGGTGTTTGAAGAATGAATTTAAGGCTATAACATGTCGCACCTCTTGCCCTTGAGCATTTGTGGCCGTGGGTGCACTCGCGCACGCGCACACACACGCAACCACCAACACCAGACACATCAACACAAACATACATTCAAGCTAACACGCGCACACATACGCACGCACGCCCACAAATACACTAAACACACACACACACACACACATACACACACACACACACACATACACACACATACATACACACACATTGACACATACACACACACACACACATACACACACACATACACACACACATACATACACACACACATACACACACACACACGCACACACATACAGCAAGAATGTGGTACATCTGTGCCTTTTCGATCTGTAGCTAGAAAGGTACGACTTTGGACATTTTTAAAAAGTTTGTTATCTCGATTGAGAAATCTATCATCCTTGACGCTTGTCACTACTTTGACTGTTCAAACAGGAGCAGAAAAGTAATATATCACTGGTTACACTGTTGTCAGGTGCGCACCAGGATACCATCCAAGCGACAACTCTGACACGTGCACCTCGGACTGCGTTCCCAACCCCTGTTTCCAGAACGCAGCGTGTCAACTGGACAACGGCACAGTGGTGTGTGACTGTGCACCCTTCAGTCCCTGGCAAGGCCAGTTCTGCAACATCTACCCCACCGAGGAGTACAACGATCCTGACGACGGCCTCGGTGGTGGCGTCATTGCTGCTATTGTCCTTGCCTGCGTATTGGCCATTGGTGGGAGACTAGCTTGTTAGGTTGTAATGTACTTATTCTCCATTCCACAATCTGTCTATTAGTGAGTGACTAGCTTGTTAGGTTGTAATGTACTTATCCTCCATTCCACAATCTGTCTATTGGTGGGTGACTAGCTTGTTAGGTTGTAATGTACTTATCCTCCATTCCACAATCTGTCTATTGGTGGGTGACTAGCTTATTAGGTTGCAATGTACTTATTCTCCATTCCACAATCTGTCTATTGGTGGGTGACTAGATTGTTAGGTTGTAAAGTACTTATTCTCCATTCCAAAATCTGTCTATTGGTGGGTGACTAGATTGTTAGGTTGTAATGTACTTATCCTCCATTCCACAATCTGTCTATTGGTGGGTGACTAGATTGTTAGGTTGTAATGTACTTATTCTCCATTCCACAATCTGTCTATTGGTGGGTGACTAGATTGTTAGGTTGTAATGTACTTATCCTCCATTCCACAATCTGTCTATTGGTGGGTGACTAGATTGTTAGGTTGTAATGTACTTATTCTCCATTCCACAATCTGTCTATTAGTGGGTGGCTAGCTTGTTAGGTTGTAATGTACTTATTCTCCATTCCACAATCTGTCTATTAGTGAGTGACTAGCTTGTTAGGTTGTAATGTACTTATCCTCCATTCCACAATCTGTCTATTGGTGGGTGACTAGATTGTTAGATTGTAATGTACTTATTCTCCATTCCACAATCTGTCTATTGGTGAGTGGCTAGCTTGTTAGGTTGTAATGTAATTATTCTCCAATCCACAATCTGTCTATTGGTGAGTGACTAGCTTGTTAGGTTGTAATGTACTTATTCTCCATAGCACAATCTGTCTATTGGTGGGTGACTAGCTTGTTAGATTGTAATGTACTTATTCTCCATTCCACAATCTGTCTATTAGTGAGTGACTAGCTTGTTAGGTTGTAATGTACTTATTCTCCATAGCACAATCTGTCTATTGGTGGGTGACTAGATTGTTAGGTTGTAATGTACTTATTCTCCATAGCACAATCTGTCTATTGGTGGGTGACTAGCTTGTTAGATTGTAATGTACTTATTCTCCATTCCACAATCTGTCTATTGGTGGGTGACTAGCTTGTTAGGTTGTAATGTACTTATTCTCCACAGCACAATCTGTCTATTGGTGGGTGACTAGCTTATTAGGTTGTAATGTACTTATTCTCCACAGCACAATCTGTCTATTGGTGTGTGACTAGATTGTTAGGTTGTAATGTCATCAGTGTCAGGGGCGGATCAGTTCATTTTATGGGGGGGGGGGTTTCCAAAAGTATATTGTGAGGATATGGGTGTGAAGGCGCGAAGCGCCGAGCCGACGGCGCGAAGCGCCAAGCTTGCTAGGGGGGCCGGGGGCATGCCCTCCCGGAACATTTTGAAAAAAAGGATGCAAAATGGTGCAATCTGGTGCATTCTGAGGATGATCATTACCAGTTTCAGGCAGCAGATTTTGTCACTGATTAATACCCCAAAAATTGAAACTCAACCCAAAAAAACATTTTTATTTTTTGGCTGGGGGGGTTTCCGGAAACCCCAGAACCCCCCCCCCCCCCCCCCCCTCGTCCGCCCCTGAGTCTCCATAGCACAATCTGTCCATTTAACATTTCATCAGAGTTATCCATTTGTATTGCCGTGCAATTTTCAACAGTCTTTGTTAACACAAAATCCCGACTGTGGCTTATGTGAAAAATTCCTTTCGCCTGTACCTCATTATACCGCATGCATATTCAGCTATCGTAGTCGTCTGTTCTGCATCGCTTACACCCCAGTCACACACAGACGCCGCTTTTACTACGTTGCAAAAGTGTCCGAGAGCGTGGCCGATCGTCGGCTAAATTGAGGGAGGATCCCCATGTGCGTGGTTTGATCGGGGTGGGGTCGGGAATCTGGACGCTCTCCCCACGCTTACACAAAAGCCGGGTCGTGGCCTACAGAAAGCGTGGCAAAGTCGTATTAAGAACGTAGCGGGAACGCCATTATTAATGCGTGGTATCGTTGTGAGATATCTGTGGTCGTGATAAAACCACCGGCACCATCAGGTCCGTTCATCTTCGAAGGTGGGGTATCATCGCCGTCAAAATCCAGCACATGGCAAATAATAGAAACTACATCAAGACTTACTGCGCCACAACCCGGCTACGCCTGTTTTGTGCAGTTTGAAAATAAGCGTAGGGAGACTGAGGGTGCAGCTTCCTGATCTGGCAGATCCCCACCCCGACCAAACCACGCCCATGGAGGTCCTCCCACGTTGGGCCACGCTCTGGATTTTGACGGCGATATGCCCGGATTTGATAACTTTTTCAGATCGGCGTGATCGGCATGGTCGTGTAACGGACGTAGCGCTGTGTGACGGGGCCATTACACATTCGTTTGTTATTTCATTAACCTGTCATTATGCATATGTTTACAGTTGTTGTGCTGGTGTTGGTGGGTTTTTTTACCTTCCATCGGCGAGGAACTCAGAGATTGAACAAGGCCGCAGGTACTATGTGTGTGTGTGTGTGTGGGGGGGGGGGGGGGGGTGGGGGTGTGTGCGTGCGTGCGTGCGTGTGTGTGTGCGTGTGTGCTTATGGACATTTTTGATTCTGAGGTTCATCATGAATTGATATGGTATGCCCATCATATTTCAGAACCAAGAGAAGAGTCAGTCGGAATGGACAACCTGGACTCTGCTGACGATGGTTGGTTTGGGTCTCTTATTCCCTGTCTGTCTGTCTGTCTGTCGTTCGGTCGGTCGGTCGGTCGGTCGGTCGGTCGGTCGGTCGGTCGGTCGGTCTCTCTCTCTCTCTCTCTCTCTCTCTCTCTCTCTCTCTCTCTCTCTCTCTCTCTCTCTCTCTCTCTCTCTCTCTCTCTCTCTCTCTCTCTCTCTCTCTCTCTCTCTCTGTGTCTCTCTCCCTCTCTCTCTCTCTCTCTGTCTCTCTCTGTCTCTCTCTGTCTCTCTCTGTCTCTCTCTCTCTCTCTCTCTCTCTCTGTCTCTCTCTCTCTGTGTCGCTCTCTCTCTCTCTCTGTCTCTAATAATGTTCAATTTCCGACGCGCGCACTTCAATGCTGCTGCCGCTGCTGCCGCTGCTTTGCCGCTAATGCAAGAGCGCGCGTGTATCCTCTGGCACTCCCTTGCCAGAAAGTTTGGCGCCAAAACCTCCACTACAACACCCTATAACTTGATTTACATTCCCCAATACTCTGTTTTGCGACGGGACAGCGCAAGGAAGAATCAGACAGGCATTGCAGTCTATATTCATGAATCAATTTCTGAATTTGCAACACGAAGAACTGATTTAGAGGACGACAATATTGAGTGCATTTGGATTGAAGTAAAAAACTGTAAATCCTCGCCTCTGCTCATAGGTTATATATATCGTAACCCTGCCGAAACGTCGATTTGGTCAGAATATTTCATTCAGATGATGGATAAAGTCAAATCACGCAATAAAGATATTGTATTGCTTGGAGATTTTAATATTAATCTGAATAAGCCTCAAACAGTATGGAATTCAACAACAACTTTATTAGGTCTTCATCAACTGGTTCTGAACCCAACAAGAATAACAGACACAACTGCAACTCTTATTGATCACATATATACTGATAATAAGAAGATTGTTTCTAATGTGTATGTGTCCAATTCCAGTATTAGCGATCATATGCCTATTTTTTGTTCGGTCTCTATGCGCTTGCCTAAATCAGGACCAAAAGGCCACACGACCATAGAATACAGAAGTTTTAGACATTTTGATGAGTCTGCATTTTTTCGTGATCTTAGTGAAGCTCCATTTCAGAGCGTTTTTAATTTCAGTCTTGCAGATGATGCTTTTGATCAATTGTATAGCATTTTAAGCACAATTATAGATAAACACGTGCCCCTGCGTCAGCATAGAGTAAAACATGCCAGACTTCCGCCTTGGTTAACATCAGATATTATAGAGGCGATGGCTCTGAGAGATTATTTCAAGGAAAATAAGAT
>NW_027126490.1:2500-22500 GCF_037325665.1 Littorina saxatilis | reverse complement strand
TTAAAGCAAAAGGTAGGGCGGGAGTCGAGGTCACTGACTTTTTCATGTGTCCGAGAGGCCTGAAGCAGGGAGAAATAAATAGTCCAATTTTGTTCTCACTTTTCATTAACGAATTGGCGGACAAAATCATGCGAAAAGGACGACATGGTATACAACTTATCCCAGATTATATTGAGATATTGATTCTCATGTTCGCAGATGACGTTATTTTGATTTCTGACACTGTGTGTGGGTTACAGAACCAGATAAACGTGCTATACCAAACTGCTTGTAATCTTGGCTTGACTGTTAATTTAGAAAAATCTAACATAGTTATCTTCAGAAATGGTGGTCATATTGCAGCTATTGAAAAATGGATGTATGGCAATAACGTAATGGAAACTGTGAACATGTATAAATACTTAGGAATTTACTTTTCTACAAGGTTGACATTTTCTCACACGTTGAACGATTTAGCGCTGCGTGCAAGAAAGGGTGTGATTGGTATTTTTAAGGTACTGTGGACTCTAGGAGAAAGATCACCAAACATATTCTATAAACTATTCGACACCCAGATCCAGCCCATGCTCAATTATGCGGCAGAAGTCTGGGGCCTTGATGCAGACCATTCACCTATTGAAAAGGTGCATCTGTTTGCCCTTAAGAGGTTTCTGAACACAAGCATGAAAACACCAAACACACTTGTGTATGGAGAAACTGGCAGACACCCGTTATTTGTCAACACGTTTGTTAAGTCCATACGATTTTGGTTGCGCATCCTGAAAATGCCTAGTCATCGATTGCCACAGAAAGCTTATAAAATGCTGCTTTATTTACACGAACAAAATAAAAGAACATGGGCGTCATCAGTTTGCTATGTGCTATACAAATACGGCTTTGACCAAGTTTGGATTCAACAAGGCGTTGGAAATGAAAATGCGTTCATAACGGAATTCAAGAACAGACTAGTCACATTATACAAGCAAGAGTGGATAGAAACCGTACAAAGTAAAGAACGATTCCTTTTCTATAGCACTTTCAAGTCAGCCTTATCTATGTCTTCATACTTAAATGACCTGAAGCATGTCAAAGCAAGAAACTGTCTGATTAGGTTAAGACTTGGTGTCTCGCCACTCAAAGTGCATCGATTACGACACATTCGGTCGCCAACAGCTGTAGATTACTTGTGTCCATTCTGCGCAAATGAGACCGAAGATGAAATTCATTTTGTTTTGAAATGTCCAAAATATGCTGGTATTCGTGAGTACTACATACCTGCAAAATATTACAACCGTCCATCAAGCTTTAAACTGGCGCTACTTCTAGCGACACCAAACAGATCAATATTACTTAGACTTGCAACCTTCATCATGAACGCGTTTAAAATACGCAGTGAGTGGGGACAGTGAATATGAGATATTGCATGATCTTGTTTTATGTGTATGCTATTTTTGTTGTTTTTGTCGATTGCTTAAAAAATAGTAATAATGTTTTGTTTTTTGGAAACGTTAATGTGATGCTATGTATCAGAGATGCAACGATTATGCATCATATATAACTGTTTGCAGATTTGCGTGTGAAAGGGCATGTGAAGGGATAGATGTAAGGATGAATAGATGGATGACGGATGAATGGTTGGACAGACAGACGGATGATTAGATGGATGGATGACAGAGGGACATGGGATGGATGGATGGATGGATGGATGGATGGATGGATGGATGGATGGAAGGATGACAGATAGACATGGGTGAAGTGTGACAGAGACTGGATTTTGTGTTGATGCATTACTGTCCTTTTTCAAACGTTTTGCTGTTGTAAATGCCTGTTTTCACTGTCGTCATGTCGACTGTCATTACGATGATGATGATTATTATTATGATTAATATTATTATGATTATTATTCATGAAGCATGTAATTTTGAAACTTTGTACACCCCGAATTGAAATGGGCCCAAGGCCTAATCAATAAACCAACCAGACTCCAGAATCTCTCTCTCTCTCTCTCTCTCTCTCTCTCTCTCTCTCTCTCTCTCTCTCTCTCTCTCTCTCTCTCTCTCTCTCTCTCTCTCTCTCTCTCTCTTGCAAACATAAATGTACACAAATAATGTCATTAATAAATCAATAAAACAAATAATGACGAAAGAAAGTTAAAAACAAACAAACAATCACGCAAACAAACAAACAGACCTACAAACAAACAAACAAACAAACAAACAAACAAATGAAGACACTTTTTTTTTCAGCAGCCTATGCAGAACTCTACGACGTTCTGAACATGGCCGAGGTTGATCAACGTTCTGCCTACTCTCAACTTGGCCAGGACAGGTCAAGCCGCGAGAGAGATCCTGGTGGGTATCAAGCCTTCATCTTTCTGGGTCATCTCAGAACTGTGGAGTTGAAAAAAAGTTTACTCTGACCTTTATATACAAAAGAGGATGAGTTTGGCACCTCCTTTTAACACTTAGTCAAGTTTTGACAACCGGTAAATGTTTTAACATAGATGGGGAATCGAGGCGAGGGTGGTGGTGTGTGTGTGTGTGTGGATGTGTAGAGCGATTCAGAGAAAACTACTTGACCGATCTTTATGAAATTTTACATGAGAGTTTCTGGGTATGATATGCCCAGATGTGGGTTTTTTTCGATAAATGTCTTTGATGACGTAATATCCGGCTTTTTGTGAAAACCGAGGCAGCACTGTCACGTCCTCATTTTCAACCAAATTGGTTGAAATTTTGGTCAAGTAATCTTCGATGAAGGCCGGACTTTGGTATTGCATTTCAGCGTTGAAGCTTAAAAATTAATTAATTAGTTTGCTCATTAAAGTTGTCATTAAAATGAATGTTTCGCAAACACATTTAAAATTGATTGCATCGTATTCTTCATCAAATTCTGAATCTATAAATATCTATATATATATACGACTTGTGTCTGTCTGTGTGTCTGTGTATCTGTGTATTTGTGTATTTGTGTATTCGCCATGCACGGCCAAAGTTCTCGATGGATCTGCTTCAAATTTGGTGGGCTTATTCAGAGAGACCCCGGACACAACCTCATCGATGAGATATTTCAACACGTGCTCTCAGCGCGCAGCGCTGAACCGATTTTGGTTCCACCTCAGCTATTTTGGTTCCACCTCAGCTACCCGGGCCCCCATACCGACACACCATAGCCGCTACACCACATCACAACGCCAAAGTTCTCGGTGGATCTTTTTCAAATTTGGACACCGTATTCAGCTACACCCCGGACACAATATCATCGATGAGATATTTCAACACGTGCTCTCAGCGCACAGCGCTGAACTGATTTTGGTTTTTGTGTTCATTTCACCATTATAAGTAACTCTTCCTTATCTTCTCCAGTGTTTGGCGTTTATCTCCCTTCCTTCGTGTGGCTTTCCCGTTTGTAAGTTACTATTACTATTTTTAGAATGTCACTGCGCTGTCCACTGCGCTGTCCACAACGCTTCCCTTGCACCCGTAAGTTGTTCTTACTGTCAAAGTGAAAAGGTCGAATCAATTTATAGCCACGCGAAAAATACACTCTCACCTATCTCTATATATTTATAGATACAGATATGCATATATATATACGGCTTCTCTGTGTGTGTGTGTGTTTGTGTGTGTGTGTGTGGGCAAAAACCTGTGTATTGTAGAGTTCTGTTTGTGATGTGGTCTAGCGGCTTTTGTCTGTCTGTATGTACTGGCATGTGAGAATAGAAGCCACAGCAGATAATATAGGGCTAAGAAATAAGCTCTAAAATTCTCAATCCCGTTTGACAGGACTTCGCCTTCAAAGGTGATTGTGGTGAACCGCCACGCTGTCTGTCTCTGTCTCGCGCCGTTCACCCCAAATTCCCGTTTCTGAGTTACTATTTTTAGAATGTCACTGCGCTGTCCAGAACGCTTCCCTTGCACCCGTAAGTTGTTCTTACTGTCAAAGTGAAAAGGTCGAATCAATTTATAGCCACGCGAAAAATACACTCTCACCTATCTCTATATATTTATAGATATAGATATACATATTTATATATACGGCTTCTCTGTGTGTGTGTTTGTGTGTGTGTGTGGGGGCAAAAACCTGTGGATTGTAGAGTTCTGTTTGTGATGGGGTCTAGCGGCTTTTGTCTGTCTGTATGTTCTGGCATTTGAGAAGCCACAACAGATAATATAGGGCTAAGAAATAAGCTCTAAAATTCTCAATCCCGTTTGACAGGACTTCGCCTGCAGAGGTGATTGTGATGAACCGCCACGCTGTCTGTCTCTGTCTCGCGATTCACCCCGGCGAAGCCGGGTATTCCTCTAGTAATACATATGTCATGTTTACTCTTAACATGTGATCACAATTAACGAAAATAGGTTAATTAGTACTGCGATTAAAATGTAGGAAATCGATCCAAAAAAGATTTCATCTTATTGTTTATCATTTCCTGATTCCAAAAACATATAGATATGATATGTTGTATTCAAAACAAGCTCAGAAAGTAAACAAGCATACAGAAAACCGCGCTTTCCTGCTTAGCGCAATACGTACGCTACCGCGTAATTCTGGATTGTCAATTTCACTTCGTGTTGCACGGGATAAGTGCCGCGGGGTGTTATGTTTTGGTGAAAAAATGCAGTGCGTTCAGTTTTATTCTGTGAGTTCGGTAGCTTGACTAAATGTAGTAATTTCGCCTTGCGCGACTTGAGACGAGGGTGGTGGTGGTGTGTATGTATGTATGTATGTATGTATGTATGTATGTATGTATGTATGTATGTATGTATGTACACTGAGCTCAAAAAGTTAAGGATATTTTTTCAGTGGTATAGCCCAGATGTTAAACAGCAGTGTTTGGGTCAGAAAAATACGTGTATTTAAAGATCAGTCTTTTTTCTGCTCAAAAATGTGTTTCCTGGATCTAAGCAATATTTGGGTATGACGTCTTAGGTCCTTGGCCACACCTACCCTACAAAATGGCGTTTTTTGACAGTGTTACTCACTTTCAACCGTCAAAACGGTGACTAAAACTGAATGATATTTTACATTTTTTACATCAAAAGCTACCCAGCAAAAACACCACAAAAACCCTGGAATTGTTGCTGTTTTCGAGGATTGTGGTCGCTCTCTTTTACACGCTAGATCAGCCCAACTGCGCGGCGGATTTGAACGAAATGTGTATGGACTGTTAGGTAAGACACCAAACAAACTTTCAGATGTACAAAATGTAAAATATCATTCAGTTTAAGTCACCGTTTCGACGGTTGAAAGTGAATCATGCCGTCAAAACACGCCATTATTGAGGGTAGGCGTGGTCACGGACCTGTGACGTCATACCCAAATATTGCTCAGATCCAGGAAACACATTTGTGAGCAGAAGAAAGACTGATCTTCAAATACACGTATCTTTCTGACACAAAAACTGCTGTTTAACATCTGGGCTATACCACTGAAAAAATATCCTTAACTTTTTGTGCTCAGTGTATGTGTGTGTGTGTGTGTGTGTGTGTGTGTGTGTGTGTGTGTGTGTGGAGCGATTCAGAGAAAACTATAAGACCGATCTTCATGAAATTTCACACAATAATTCCTGGGTATGATATCCCCAGATTTTTTTTTCAATAAATGTCTTTGATGACGTCATATCCGGGTTTTTGTGAACGTTGAGGCAGCACTGTCACGCCCTCATTTTTTAATCAAATTGATTGAAATTTTGGTTAAGCAATTTTCGACGAAGTTCGGACTTTGGGATTGAATTTCATCTCGGTAGCGTAAAACTTAAGTTAATTAGTTTGCTCATGATGAAAGTTGTCTTTAAAATATAATTGTTACTTACAGATTTTAAAATGATTGCATTGTATTCCTCAGTTTCTCCTGAATTCAAAAACATATACGTATGTCATGTTTATTCTAAGAATGTGCTCAGAATTACAGAAAATAGGTTAAGTAAGTACTGCATTCGCAAGCTATGGGCGGAGACGAGCGTGACCCGTCTCGGTCTTTGGGTGTGGTTAGTCGGGACTATCTTAATATAGTCTCGACGATGACTGTTTTTTGGTGTAAATCTTTTACTTTGATGCCGACAGCATGACTAAATGTTTTTATATTGCTTCACGCGACTTGTTTATTCTGAGGTTCATCACAATCACATTGATATGGTATGCCCATCATATTTCAGGACCAAGAGAAGAGTCAGTCAGAAGGGACAACGTGGACTCTGCTGACGATGGTTGGTTTGCCCTTTCTCTTTCCCTAAAAAATCTCTCTCTCTCTCTCTCTCTCTCTCTCTCTCTCTCTCTCTCTCTCTCTCTCTCTCTCTCTCTCTCTCTCTCTCTCTCTCTCTCTCTCTCTCTCTCTCTCAATGGAGAGTCAATGGGACCCGATAACATACCCGCTTCCTTACTCAAGTTAGCGTTACCCTTTCTTGTTGAGCCAATTACGTGTGCGTACAACTTATGTATTGACCGAAATGTGTTTCCAGACATATTTAAAACCGCAAAAGTAATTCCACTTCCCAAAACAAATAAACAATGTTAGGCCAATTTCGCTATTGTCTGTTCTATCAAAACCACTAGAAAAACATGTACAAAAGTGCTTGCTTCTGCACATGGAAAGCCGTGGTCTTTTCGCTCCATCTCAATCAGGATTTCGCCCTAAACATTCGTGTCACACAGCTCTCGTTAGACTATGCGATACATGGCTCTCTGCCATTAACCATTCGGAAACAGTCGGCTGAAGATTAGGGATGTAGTTCATGCCTCCTTTATATCATCCTTTGCTAATGGCGAGTTATCGACCACTCAAAAACAAGCTGTCTTGACATTAATCCATAAAGGGAAAGAATTGCCCAGAGATGATCTCGGGAATTGGAGACCCATATCTCTGACTAACACAGATTACAAGATCCTCGCAAAATGTCTGGCAAGGAGACTTTCAACTGTAATTGGTGATATTATTCATGAAAATCAGGTTGGTTTTATGAAAGGTAGGAAAATTAGCACAATGATTAGACTTATTGATGACACCGTATAGTGCGGTTACCGTGCCAAAAATCATGCTTCAACCCACCAGTTTTTGCAACAAAATTTTTTTTTGCGGGAATGTTCTCAAAACAGTCTGGTTAGTGCCCAGTGCAAAATCTAAGTTTCAAACTATCGGCACAATCGAGAAATTTGCATATTAGTGACGTCATACATTAGTGGAAGAAGACACTGTTTTGTTCTCCAAGATAAGCCTATCATGTTGCATCTCGTTAGAAAGATCTCGGCTCAGAGGACTCAGAAATGCAGCTATTTAATATCTATGACGGCAGTAGTTGACACAAAACGCGTTGAAAATAGAATCCGAGTGCTTTTTCGCATAAACACACACACACACACACACACACACACACACACTCACACACACACAAACACACACACACACACACACACACACACACACACACACACACACACACACACACACACACACACAGAAAAATACACACGCTTGTGCTTTCAAGCACACGCACACTCTTTTATATTCTCTCACCTCTGCTTCTCAATATGCCTCGCCTTATTCAGTAAAGTTGGACGGGGAATTGGAGCAACTGGCACCACGACACTCTCCACACCCAGGCGAACAAACGAGTCCGTGTTAACGACAGCTGCATCTTCTTGTGTCACAGTCAGTCTTGCATGCACACCGAATCACTTTCAGAAGAGCTGCTGGTGCTGCTGGTAGGTCCGATGTGCTTTGGCAGCATTTGGGGCATACACAGTGCATAGTGCATAGTGCAGGCCAGTTTCCGCCATGAGATGTCCTATACAAGCGAGAAAACTCATCTCCATGTGGAAGGGACCAAGCCGAAGAACTACAGAACGTAGCTCACTGAAAGCTGCTTCTGCTGATATGATGCTGAGGGCCTTCCACCACAGGGGCTGATCAAAAGGTGACTACAGGGGTTTTGTTGTATCGCCTAGCTTCAGCAGAAAGAAACAACAGCGTTGAATAGATACAAGTTTTGTCACTGGGTTTGAGATCAATCATCGGCAAGAAGACAATAGATGACTGACCTGGAAAGTCACCATTCTGGACGGCCTGCATTACTCCTGACCAGAACGGTCTCTGAGGACTGAGCAGCCATGCTGACTTCCATAGGACTTCAACTTCTTTGGTAGGGTCTTCAACTAGGACTGTCCTTAACTTCTCATAGGTGAGACTTGCCAGGCCTTCACATCTCTCATCGTAGAAACTGATTTTGACACGGGCTTTCTTCATGACCTCCTCCAGCCTAACCTTTGTTTTCAGAGCGATGGACGACCTATTTTTGATGAACGGGGTTATGGAAGCAATCATGCCCATTCCATGGAAGGTATTCAGGCCATCAATTGTTCCAGTGTTATGATCGACATTGTCTGCCATGTACTGCATGAAATGTTCATCTGTGGCTGGCACGATTATCTCCTGGGTGGCAGCCGCACTCATTTCGTCCGTCTTTACTTCTCTGTAAGAGGAGCTGAATCCAAGGGAGTACAGCGTGTCAATCAGGAACTTGGAACCAAAACAGTGGTGCATCTGAACTCCAAGACCAATCTGCAGTGGAGCAATTACAATTCTTGGGCGAGCTGCTTGCATAATTGCTTGGCCGATTGAAGCAACCTTCACATCAGTGTCCTTTCCACTGAAGATCTCTCCGAGGAAAGTTTGCAAGGATTTTGGCACAAAATCAAGGTTTGCTGTAATTGAGAAAGTGCTGTCTGGACTTGGGTATTCTTTTCTGCTGGTGTTTATCTTCTTAATGTCACTTTTGATAAGTTCAGCAGCAGCTCTGATGATGTTGTCTTTTTGAGTTTCTTCGTCGGTCGTCTCAGGTGTCGAATAAAAGGAATGAAGAATAGACCATGTAGTCCTCTGAAATGTTACCACGTTTGCTTTCCCATCCATTTCTGTGATGATAATTTCATTACCAAAATGTTTCTTTAATTCTTCTTTCATCTTTGAGTGACTATAACAGTCACCACCTGTAAACTCTTTCATTTTTCTGATGAGGTCGATGATGGTGACTTCTGTATCGTCTTTTTGCAGATAATTGACAACTTTTCTGAACGCTTCTGCTCTTTTTTCATCGACTGGTCTTCCTTGTTTTGGTCTTTTGTTGTCAGTGTCTGATGCAAAGCACTTTGGAAGTTTCCTTTTTGTTCTAAAATTGGTGCTGCATGATTGGTGGTACAAAGCATCAGCTGCTGGAAGGTCCGAGACGAATTCTATCTTGCCTTTTACCTTTTCAGGCCATTCGTCTGCTCTTTCAGCACAGATTCTATAGACGGTCTTCTGAAAATCTAAAGTGCGAACAGGAAGTACTGTTGGACCTCGTTTTGAAACAAGTTCTGCATGCATGCCACAAAATAAACAACATTTCCTGAAATCAAAGGGCTGATTCTTTGACCGCAGTCCTTGGTTCAAATTTGCAGCAGTATCTTCATCTTTTTTCCCACGAAGGTAGGCTGCTATGTTGTGCTTGTTTGTATATGAACTGCGACAACATACATGCACAGCCTGCCCCTCTGCAACAACAATTGAATCACCACGCTGGGTACTGACTCTGTGTATGGTGTCTCTTCCCTTCTGTTGCGGAATGACGATCTGCTCCCCTGAATAAAGGCTGCCTCCACACAGGATACACAACTGCTCCATGATCTGGAAAAAAATACATTTGTAACATAAACTTAAATAAAGCAGTTGGATTGACACTGTGTGTATAATTGTCCAGACGCTAATTAATTTTGTCTTTAAGTAGTAGAGCATATTTTATTATATAATATCCTGAATACTGTGAAACACCCTTATTAAGACCCTCCATTTTAAGACCTGGTTTTCTCAGATTATTTTGTTGGTCTTAAGAAAGGGGGTTCCACTGAAACATGATTTATTGAAAATATAAATGAGTTGTTCTTTGTTACCGGTCACAAGTGGGGGTCAGCTCACACGGACGCATTTTTCAATACAGTCTAGGGGAGAAACTGGTCACAAAGCACCCAGTACATGCCAGAGAGATAGGAGAATCGGCACAATCAAAGAAAATACCAAAATCATTCAATAGATATGGAAATATTAAGATTTACTGTGAAAATGCTAGCAAAAATGGCCTCCAAAAATGGGAACGCACACTTGGTGCGTCTTTGAAGACTTACCTCCCGTTCTGTGTTGTTGATAATAGTCGTGTTTGTGCTGTTTTTGTTGAAATAGTATCTAATAAAACTGATGCAGTTCTTGAAATGTTGCAAATTATTGTTGTCTTTGTGAAATGCGAGTGTTCTGAGGCGTAATCTGCATACGGCTGATGTCCCACATAGGGTACCCCACTTCGATCAGCGTATCACTCCAAATGAGCTTCATGGCAGAAAAGCAGATACACTACCAAAACACTGCATAACAGATCTACAAGTCTGAGCCAGAATCATTGAAATTTACTTTCTGTATAAAATATTGCAATCAAATTTGTTCACGCCGTCACACAAATAACGCAGGTTACCCTCGCCTTCGATTCAAAGTAACTCCAATCTGACTGAATTACCATCGAAACGCAGATGACGAACTGATTCACCACACATTTGTGGTATTTTACACACAAATTTCAACTGTGTTGTTTCGCGATAAACAGCCATAAACAAACAAATGTGGCGCCGTCACGTCGCCTCGGAAGGAATAACGCAGGTGACCAAGACTTGTTTCCGATACCTGTCTGATTAAAATCATCGTTTTTTTCACGAATGACGGCTCTTTGGCAGATCTGGTGAGTTGGAAACTGTCTATGAATGTTTCATTTAATGTCAAATGCGTACATTCTTGTCGATATTGTTACCTTTGGGCTCATAAATTAAGTCAATCGTCGTGTTGTCCGAAAGTGACTTTTGTCAGCATAGAACCTATTACTGTGCTTTGATCATTGACTGAGAAGAATCTTCCGATGACACTAGTTCATTTCACTGCGCGACTGCAGATCTGCAAGGAAACTTATGGCAGGGGAAATAAGCTTAACTGAAGACGAATAAGCGGAGTAACTGTTCTTCAACGGATTGCTCTCACTGATCTAAATATTTAGATCTTGTCGTCTGCTAGTCTGCTAGCAAGTAGTCTTCGGTCGTGTGAAAGTCACATCTATTTCGACTGTGTGCATCGATCCGTGTAGTGAAATGTTGATCTTTGATGATTTGGCAACATAACTTCGCTAAATGTGCTTCGAGTGTATCTCCCCGTTAACCGCATTTGAAAACGTCTTTTAACAAGACCATGTTTCGACAGCCCAGACGGGGAGGATCCTCGATAGCTCACAGGGTATATAATGTTTTCCGCCGTTTTTTGAAGAATCCTTTCAAATTTGCTATTCCAAAAGTACCCTATGACACGACTCGAGTGGCAAAGAACATTCTCTGCAATTCCTGTCTCAGTCCGTGCAGCCGTTTCGGGTCATATCGTCATCATACAAACATACACACAGACACACAAGAACCAGCTTTAAAAGTTAGATTATGTAGGAACCATGTGAACCAGTGATTTTTTCTTATGTACAACAGATACTACAGTATTTCTGCTTTATGAAAAGCAATATTTCAAAAACAAAACTAGAGATTTGAATTTTGACCACTTTTCCCCCTTTCGGTCACCAGTACTGAAGAACAACTCATATATATATACGGGATTTGTTTTATTAAGCCTTTTTTATGAAAACATTTTTTTTTAGCCTTTAATAGAAATTGCTGATATGTCAAACCTACCTTATTCTTGTCTCATTCGCAGTGGTCACTGGTGTAGAACAAGGATTTCGCTCAGAAAGCAGGTGACTAAAAAAAATGATAACATTAATGATTTACGCATCAAATAGAGGCTATCGTGATATCATTCCATCAGAGAAGTGCCTAAAGTGTCAGCAATGGCGACAATAACATAAAAAAACATAAATACAACATCACCGAACAGTGCAACAGGAAGGTTATTTTTGACAGCATTCGCCTACCATACCTACTGGAAGCACGATCAACAATTCGCACGGTCTTTCAGTATAATATACATGTTTTTCTAATCTAACTTCATAATTGTGTTTGTGATGCTGAGCATATCAACTGCACAGATTATCTGCACGTTTGAAACGGTAAAACAAGTTTTAGACTCATGTTGTGCTGTCTGGAAGCAGACGAACTTTTAGCGAAGCTAGGTCGTCTTCACATCAGGCTTTTTTCTTTCCAATGCATTCGTATGGCATAAATAAAGAACTAGCGCTAGCATTCTACACATGCAGCCGAGAAAATGAGGTGGTAAAAATGTTAAAGGACGAATAAAAACGTACAGATTATCGATTACTCACTTTTTTGCATGTGGCCACGCGAAGCACGTTCGTGAGTGCATGGCGCGCATAAACTTCCGGCTTTGCGACGGCAGGCCAAACCAGTCAAATCTGCTTGTTCCGTGTGATTGCATGACTTTTCTGATCCGATAACTCACTTATTCCATTACCTCAGGGCTTAGATTTTGAACTGGGTACTAAAGGACACTTTATCTACCAGTCTGTGCTGATTTCATTTTTGTTGCAATTAGTGGTACCCCTTTAGCTCCCGTAATTCCACTAATAGATATTATGAATACAATGGATAAACCTGGAGTTTTATTGGCAGTTGATTTTCGACGCGCTTTTGATAGCATATCCAAAGACTTTATTTTGTTTGCTTTTGATAAGTTTGGTTTTGGAGACAATTTTAAGAAATGGGCTTCGGTTATCATGAATAACAGTCAAAGTTGTATTAATTATACAGGGTGGATATCTGAGCATTTCCCTGTGGAATCAGGTATCCGTCAAGGATGCCCATTCTCGCCGATGGCATTTATTATAGCCCTTGAATTGTTAGCAATTAAGATTCGTTCAGATGAAGATGTTGAGGGTATCCGGCTACCCATGTCACCTTTTGAGGTATCACCAATGAGGGTCCTAAAACTGCTCTTATATGCCGATGATGTCACCCTTTTTTTACATGATCAAAGAGATCTGGAAAGAGCTTTACATATTTTAAACATGTTTAAAGCTGTTTCCAATTTAGAAGTGAATGTAAATAAAACTGAAGCCATGTGGATTGGGTCAAACAAATACTGTACTGACCAATATTTTGGTCTTAAATGGAAACGGAAAGTAAAAATCGTTGGAATTGTTTTTTCAAACAATATACCTGCGTCATCAATTGAAGACAACTGGTCTAAAAAAATTCAACGTATGCAACAAATAATTTTTAATTGGTCCAAAAGAAACTTAAGTATACAAGGTAAAATTTGCATTGTTAAAACCTTTCTTATATCTCAGTTCGTTTATATCTTCCAGTCTCTAGCAGTGCCTTATCATGTTTTACATCAAATTAATTCCATTTTGTTCAGGTTTATTTGGAAGAAAAAATATTCAAATACACGGGCGTTTGAAAAAGTAAAACGAACAATTATGTGTAAATTAAAAGATGATGGTGGATTAAATATGATAAATGTTGTGGATATGCACAACTCATTCATGATGTCGTGGGCTATTGGTCTGCAGAACTCTACAGACAATTACTGGTCTGTCACTCCTAGATATGTTTTTTCAAGTTTGGGTAATGGTTTGTCCTGTTTTGACTCTAATGCATCCTCCAAGAAGCTGGTTGGCGTTGTTAACTGCAGATCGGTCTTTTGGAGACAAGTATTGTTAACCTGGCTAGACAACAAACACATTTTGTATGAAAAGTATGATGCCACACCTGTTCCATTGATGAATCAATGTATATGGAACAACATGAATATACAATATAAACATAAATGCCTCTTTTTCAAAGATTTTATTAAATGTCATATTTATCATGTAAAGGATGTCATGAATGAAATCGGTGACATGATTTCATTTGAAGAATTATGTCAAAAGGTTGCTTATAAACCAGCCAGACAATTTGAGTATAATGCGTTATGTACAGCACTTAAAACAAAACTGATTAACGCATTGCCATACCGATATGTTCTGTTGCAGGGTTTGACTCGTATTGGTAATATTACACCAAGGGAAATAAGAACTGTTTTGGTTAATTTCGAGGTACAAACTCCGAGCGCCTGTTCTTTTTGGCAAAGAAAGCATAATATTGTTCTGGAATCAAGACACTGGCTGTTAGCTGTTAATTGTACAAAAGAAGAACGACTGCGTCTGCTTCATTGGAAAATTTTACACAGAATTTACCCAACGAATATTTTACTAAACAAGATGGGTTTATGTCAAACTAATAATTGTGAAGTTTGTAATGAACTGGATACACTTGAGCACTTTTTTTTTCATTGTCAAGAGGTGAGGAACGTTTGGAAACTATGTAAAGACTTTATTTTTAAGCAAATTTATTATAATATAACTTTGAATGAAACAGATATATTATTTGGTTTTTGGAATGAAAATTTAAAAAACGATCAAATTTACTTTATAAATTATTGTATTTTGATAACAAAAATGACCATAGGAAAATTTAAGTATGGGAAGAAGTTAGACTTACGTATTTTATTGGAATTAGAGTTAAACATTAGACAGAAATTTATGTTTTGTATAATATAAAGTTGATTATATTATACAGAAAGAGACCAAGGAAGAAGGATGCTCCCCGCCTTAAAAAAAAAATAAATAAATAAATAAAAAAAATAAAAACAATCGGGCAAAAAATATGGGTTGAAACATCCTGCTTGCAACTGAGGTCAAAAAAAAGAGAAAGAAAAAAAAAAAAAAAAAAAAAAAAAAAATCCTTAACTTTTTGTGCTCAGTGTGTGTGTGTGTGTGTGTGTGTGTGTGTGTGTGTGTGTGTGTGTGTGTGTGTGTGTGTGTGTGTGTGTGTGTGGAGCGATTCAGAGAAAACTACTAGACCGATCTTCATGAAATTTCACACAATAATTCCTGGGTATGATATCCCCAGATTTTTTTTTCGATAAATGTCTTTGACGACGTCATATCCGGCTTTTTGTGAACGTTGAGGCAGCACTGTCACGCCCTCATTTTTTAATCAAATTGTTTGCAATTTTGGTCAAGCAATCTTCGACAAAGTCCGGACAATGGGATTGAATTTCAGCTCGGCAGCTTAAAAATTAGTTTATTAGTTTGCTCATTAAAGTTGTCATTAAAATCGAATGTTCACTAACAGATTAAAAAATGATTGCATCGTATTTCTCAATTTCTCCTGAATTAAAAAAGATATACATATGTTACGTTTACTCCACAAATGTGCTCAGCATTACAGAAAATATGTTAAGTAAGTACTGCGCTTGCAAGCTAAGAGCGGAGACGAGCATGACCCGTCTCGGTTTTAATATAGTCTGAGCGATGACTGTTTGTTGGTGTCAATCTTTTACTTTTATGCCGACAGCTTGACTAAATGTTTTTATATCGCTTCACGCGACTTGTTCATTCTGAGGTTCATCACAATCACATTGATATGGTATGCCCATCATATTTCAGGACCAAGAGAAGAGTCAGTCAGAAGGGACAACGTGGACTCTGCTGACGATGGTTGGTTTGCCCTTTCTCTTTCCCTAAAAAATCTCTCTCTCTCTCTCTCTCTCTCTCTCTCTCTCTCTCTCTCTCTCTCTCTCTCTCTCTCTCTCTCTCTCTCTCTCTCTCTCTCTCTCTCTCTCTCTCTCTCTCTCTCTCTCTCTCTCTCTCAATGGAGAGTCAATGGGACCCGATAACATACCCGCTTCCTTACTCAAGTTAGCGTTACCCTTTCTTGTTGAGCCAATTACGTGTGCGTACAACTTATGTATTGACCGAAATGTGTTTCCAGACATATTTAAAACCGCAAAAGTAATTCCACTTCCCAAAACAAATAAACAATGTTAGGCCAATTTCGCTATTGTCTGTTCTATCAAAACCATTAGAAAAACATGTACAAAAGTGCTTGCTTCTGCACATGGAAAGCCGTGGTCTTTTCGCTCCATCTCAATCAGGATTTCGCCCTAAACATTCGTGTCACACAGCTCTCTATGCGATACATGGCTCTCTGCCATTAACCATTCGGAAACAGTCGGCGCCGTCTTCCTTGATTTTAAGAAAGCGTTTGATATTGTTGATCACACAATTCTGTTAAAGAAATTATCTTGTTATTTAGGCGACGCATCCTACTTACCTTGTTGTCGTTCTTATTTAGCGAACAGAACGCAGTTTGTCTCCCGTAATGGTAACCGTTCTCTCTCTAGGACGGCTAATGCACGGCGTCCCACAAGGATCAGTTTTGGGCCCACTTTTATTTTGCATTTACATTAACGATCTACTACTCTATATATCAGACAAGATGGTTATTCATGACCTTTTTGCAGACGACTCGTCTCTTTACACGTCCGGTAAAAGTTTACAATCTATTGAAACCTCTCTTCAAACGAGTTTGAACAACATATTTGATTGGTGTAAACAAAAGTCAATGATAATACACCCAGGCAAAACTAAATGCATGGTGATCACAACACGACAGAAGCACCAACTCGCTCTTCTGAATCTTCATCTCAGTATAAATGAGTCACCCATTGAGCAAGTAACCAGCCATCGTGTTCTCGGGGTCACAATAGACGCTGAATTAAAGTGGCAGTCCCACCTCAACCGTGTTACCAAAACCTTATCTAAAAACTTGTTCCTTCTCTCCAAATTAAAGCATTACGCTGATACCTCAGCACTCAAGTTGTTTTATTTTGGTCATATTTTACCTCATCTGAATTATGCATCTACACTTTGGGATGTTCACTTAAAAAGAGTAAATTCTCTTCACCGTCGCGCAGCTAAACTTATGCCGGGTCCGCAAACATCAACAGATCAAAAGCTTAGCAGCCTTATTTTTTTTTATCACATGAAAACATAGCTTGGAAACATGTCATAGCTTGGAAAGATAATATAACGACACCAAGACACATACACAGATATACACGTACAGATACGGACACGGACACACACAGATACACACATACAGATACACACATACAGATACACAGATTACACACGTGTGTGGGCACACACACAGCAAATTATATGCAAATATACACATCTGAAGCAGTCATTAAATGCATAAAACAAAATTAATGCATGAAACTATTACAGTAGATATCGTATGCTTGATAGCAAAAGCATATTCACACACACATACACACGCGCGCGCACGCACGCACGCACGCACGTAAATGCATAAACATACATACACGCACACACGCACACACACACACACACGCACACACACACACACACACACACACACACACACACACACACACACACACACATTTTTGGCTCACGTAAGTGTAGCCTATGCGATGCTAACTTTTGTCTGTCTGTGCGTGCGTATGTATGTATGTGGTAGAAACTCTAACATTTGAAGACGTCACATTACATTGACGTCACATTATGACGTAAGAGGGTTTGACGTCACGCGAAGGAATTACTGAAAATCTCGGTCATTGTTTTTTTGAGCGGGCCGAGACTAGTTGGCAGTCGTGTCCCTGTAAGTAGGCTACATGCAGACAGACAGATCTAGTCTAGATCTATAGTGTCTCGCTTTCTTGCACAGTTTCACCAATGCTCTTTCTGTGTGTGTGTGTGTGTGTGTGTGTGTGTGTGTGTGTGTGTGTGTGTGTGTGTGTGTGTGTGTGTGTGTGTGTGTGTGTGTGTGTGTGTGTGTGTGTGTGACGGAGTGATTGAGTTTGTGTTACTGTTGTCGATTTCTTACGTGAGCCTTGAAGGCTTCGCCTCTTGTTTGAGATGAAATGCATAATAAGAAGAGGTTGTAACATGCCAGGGAGTTCACGTTAACGGCACCTTCAAGTCAATCTCTTGTTACGGGGAATACATCAATGATTCCAGAGCATGATATATGTTGGTTTAAACAGTGTTTTATTTTCAAATACAAATGTACAAAGTCATGACAAAAATATGTTTTAACGAAGGAGCACAACAAGATAAACTTATACATGTGCTCTAAGAAGTTAGAGACAAAATAATGAATTGGCGGACGATATTGTAAATTCTTAATTCAAACCAATCAAAACAACAATAACAAAAATAACGAGAACAAAAGTAGTGATATATGTTCGTACAGGGAACGCGAGAATCACGTGAGGGGTTCGTTTTCTGCAAGTCTTTTTTGTCGCATGCGTGAGGCCTAGAACAGGTACTTTGCAAAGGATATAAGCTGATCCTCCACCGTACAAGTGAGCAAATATCGTAAACAGTCTTCGTCTGAAAAATACTGTATTCTGCCAATATATCTCTGCCTGATGCCATCGTAAGTGGGGCAATAAAAAACAACATGGCTTTCGTCTTCAGCAGTATCCGGGCAGAAAGGACAGTCACGACTGGTGTCAGAGTGAGAATAACGATGACGATGGGCATTGAATGGGGAGACCCCCAGTCTAAATCTGCACAAAGCAACTTTATAAAGGCTCACATGAATCATATCCAGGTATTGTTCGTGCCCAATACAACTTTTGAAACTGGTAAAATTCAAGGCGTGTACTTTCTGACAGACGTGAAAACCATTCTTGTGAAAACTGGTGCCTCATTGTCTCCTTCAGGTCTCCCAGAAACAACTTTTCATCTGCCACCCCAGCACACAACCAAACGAAACCATATCCAGACTTGCACAAAAGGTCTTTGACTTGTGTGACCCAGTTTGTTTGCTCTCTGTCATGATTGCTTAATACAGACAGGTAAGCCATCTTTGAGAGTCGAGAGCATGGTTGTTTTAACAGCCGAAACCAGTATTGCAAACATTTTTCAGCAGCATCAACGGAAAGTGGATATCTTCCTAGTTCGCCGTATATCGTATTGTTTGGGGGTCGACGGGGGTACGCTTATAAACAACTTACAGGCAAAGAGGTGAACTTTCTCAATCTGTTTATTATTCTGGTGGCCCCATATTTTCCGCTGCATAGATCTGTGTATCGAACAACTTAAAGAATGCAGCACACGAATGACACCCATAGGTTTTAAGGGCCTTGAGAATTTCAATAGTGCCTTTCTTCGCCCTGCATACAAAGTCCTCAGTACCAATATTATAACTTAGCATCGTTGAAAAGTTTAGTCCCAGGTACTTATATTTTCCAACGACCTCCACCTTCTCATTTCCTAAATTCCATTTTTCCCTTGCTGACAGGCGGCCACCTTTACGAAAAACTACCACCTTGGTCTTTTCAGTGTTTACTTTTAGTCCTAGTCTTTGAGAGGACTCGAAGAGAAGGTTTAACTGGTTCTGTAGTCCCCATACTGTGGAGGACAACAACGCCAAGTCATCCGCGAACAGCATTAAGAAGATCTCGACCATCCTATACCCCCCAATATCCTGATCAAGTGTCTCTTCTTTTTCTAAAGTGTCAGTGTCAGTGTCAGACTCAGTGTCAATTACTTCATCATTGTCACTCAAATCATCTTTCATAATATTGTAAATGCTGTGGAGCTTTACCTCAGAGCGAGTGGGCGTGGCAGCATTTTCCCCTGGGGTGGTACCTGTACTAGTGTCAGTTCTGGCAGCGTTTTCCATGACAGAACTTTGCCTGTTTTCACAGTCACGGTTTTCAGTCTCACTCTCAGTAAGACCCGCTTCATCTTGGGACATTTTCTGGTGCTTATTGCCACAATAAAATCTCTTCTTTGGTCTCTTACACCTTTTTCTGTCAGAAGACATCTTGTTCGCTGGAAGAAGTCGTAGGGGTCACAAATCCAACCAAATTGTATTCAATAATGAACTGGGAGCTTCTAACACATGTAGGCAGCCATTCAGTTTGCAATGCAAGGGAGAGCACTCGTGTAGCCGAAAACCAAGAAGCAGAGAGGGAGTAGCTCGTTATTTTAAATGAATGAAAACGCACTCGCACAAAAGAAAATGGTCATTTTCAAGACACATTTTATTTTGTTTACCATCTTTGACATCAAATAATACAAAGAGTATTCAACATAGAACAAAAATTGAAACTGCACATGAAACCAGAGACATTATTCTATTTAATATGCATCATGCTGATTGTGAAAGAAAAAAACGTCAATTCACAAG